>NC_056741.1:499953846-500073846 GCF_019279795.1 Protopterus annectens
TGGGCAAAATAAAATTTGGTAATTAAAAGGTTGTATAGGCATATACTCTCCATATCCTTTGTTCATAAAGGCTGGTAGTGGCGGAATGTGTGATTGCTATAGTCTATGTTATACACATATATGAACACTTCAACTACTGTATACAGGAGACCTATGAAATCCTGAAACCACAGTGTTCCAATGCACACAGTACCAGGACCAGACTCTCATACCCCACATTACCGATATTGACAGTAACTCACGAAGGTAACACGAACATGGAACACACACATGCACACAAAGACACACTGCTACCCAACACATCCAAACAAACCATCCTACACTACATATGAGCAGCTGGCAAAGCCCCCCCTACACCCCCCATGTAGGTATCTGCACCCCCTACACCACCCCCTAATTTAATATTCTACATCCTGGGTCGCACAAACAGACGCACAAAGCTAACCCACAAACACACATTACAGTCCCCCAAGAACACACCACACACAAAACACACACTTACACACACTACAGCCCTAAGAAACACACTTACACACAATAACCTACCCGAACTGCAACTTCAGAAGCACTGACTAACTGTCCATTAACATCGTAAGATTACACCTCACGCATCTGGTGTTTCGGTACTGTGTTCTTTCGGACCTTAAGCCTCGGGATTACACACGTCGGTATGTAAAACAGTCAGTATGTGGTAGGTATCCCATTTATATGTACCTCCATGGTTATGTAGATGTTGTTAGCCTATCTATATATCTGCATATATATATATCTACATATCTATATATATATCTATATATATATATATATATATATATATATATATATATATATATATATATATATATATATATATATATATATATATATCTATATATCTCTCTCTCTCTCTATATATGATGATGTATATATATATATATATATATATATATATATATATATATATATATATATATATAATTATATATATATATATGAATGTGTGTGTGTGTGTGTATATATTATATATATATATATATATATATATATATATATATATATATATATAGATATATATATAAAACATACACCTTTCATTGAGTACATGCCGGTTTGTCCTATTTCAACACATTCCTACCTTTTGTGTTTTATCCTGTCACTATACACGACTGCCATTGGTACATCTCAGGTTGCTTAGTGGTATGTTATTGTGATGAATGTGTACATGGTTGCGTGTTCTAATCCTGGCAGTGATATCTTACCTCTCAGAGTAGGCACTGGTAGTGCAGGGGTGATTAAAGCACATTTCAGCGGTTGTGTGTTCCACATGTTTATTATTCTGTGGAGAACTACCTATATATGCAACTGTGTTTATGGTATACTATGTGACATGTACACATCTGTGAAGACTCGTGTCAGGGATACTCCCCATTATTTGGAACTACATCCCTGATTACATTATACAAAACCCCTCAGTGACACTCCGGGGAGTCCTTGAAGAGTGGGTGGTGAACAGTAGCTACACCCCAGGGATCCCACAAGTGGCTCTGCTCCACAGAGGGACAGTTAGTTGATCGATGGAGTAGCGACAGCACACATGTTTTGCCTATGCTTATGAGTGGCCTCGGTGGTTGGGCATGTACCTACCTATGTATCTATGAACCTGTACATACAGTATGGACACATGCTGATAGCTTAATTTACTGTTCAGGTATTGACTTACCTTGTGCCAATGGCGGTCATGTGTACAATAGTTGAGGGCTACCTATGTAGGATGCACATAGTAGACCACCTGTACATGACAATTTACAGGTGGTCATGTGTGTGTGCCATCCATGTTTGCTGTGTGTGCAGGTGGAGAAGGGTGTCAGTCCATGAGTGCCTACACTGTCAGTGTGTGTGTGTGCTATATGTTCCCTCTTTGCCAAGGCATGGGCATACTGAGCACGCCTCCATCTTCCTACTGGGGCTAGCATAGGGTGTTCTTGGTCTGAGTCCCCCTGTGCCTGTGGGTCCCTTGGCAATGGTGGTGGGCTGTGAGGGTCTTCACCATTCTGTCCCTGCTGCAGCTGTTTCCGCAGGAACAAATTGTGTAGCATGGCACATACTATGAAGATGTGGGCACACATTCCTGGAGAGTACTGCAAGGCTCCACCAGATATGTCCAAGCAACTGAGCTGTGATTTCAGCATCCCAAACGCATGCTTTATGGTGATTCTGGTTTCTGCATGTGCCTCATTATGGCATTCTTGCATGGCTGTGTGTGCATTTCTGATGGGAGTCATCATCCACGGTTCCAGTGCATAGCCAGCATCCCCCAACAGGTGGCCATATGGGATGTCCCCCCTGGCAAATACCTGATACAGCTGTGAGGCATGCCAGATGTGGGAGTCATGATAGCTTCCAGGGCTGACAGCACACACATCCATGATAATGCCCTGGGCATTGCACACGACCTGGCAGTTGATGGAGGGGAATCCCTTGCGGTTTATGTAGTGCCTACCTTGCTCACCAGGTGGTGACTTGATGTGTATGTGCATGCAGTCTATTGCACGCAGTACCTCTTGGTAGTCTGCCACACTGTGGAAGAGACACATATTGCTGGCCAACTCCTCCTGCATTTGGAGGAAGTATATGTGCTCATTGGCATGTGGTAACATGCCATCCAGGAACTGGTGGAGTACCCTGGATGCTGTTGCCTGTGAGATCCCCATGATATCCCCAGTTGGCCTTTGGAAGGTACCTGTGGCTAGTATTCTCAAGCTTACACATACCTTCATGTCCACTGGGATGGGTTCCCCTCTGTTACTTCTGGCTCTGAGCCGTGGCCGGCACAGCTCAATAAGTTGCTGTATGATGTCCCTTTCCACCCTGTAACGCTCTACTATCTCCAGATCATGTAGCCCCTGGTAGGTTACCCTGGGTCTGAACACTTGTCTCCTCCTCCGGTGCCTGAGATCATTGTCAGCATCATCCTCCACACCACCATCAGTCTTCAACACATGCTGGTGAATCAAAGCTATGTCAGCCCATAACATATACATATTAAAAGTTCCCCATCTGTATACATCAATGGTGCAGAGTGTCTGGGAATACACAAGTGTGTGTGTGTGGTGCTTTCACACCTTATACTATTGTGCAATGGATGATGCTGGTGTAATTGGGTGTGTTTGTGCTATTCCAGCTGCAGGGTATCTTAATTATTGGTTTTGCAGCAGGTACTGCTATTGTGGGGCCTTTGGTGTTGACGTACGCTTGTCTGACGTGATTCATCTATTGCCCTTTACTTCTATTTTCAACCCGATTCCCCTCCCATTGTCAGGCATGCATCCAGCTACCGCCTTTCTTGTTTTGTGCTTCCACAACCCAGGATTGTGTTGGGAAATGTGTTATGTTGCTGATCTACTGCAAGTTTGCTTTGTTCTGCTGTGAAAGTTCTCTTTTCTTTGCAGTATGGCACCCCCCCTTTCCTGTTCTGCAGGTAGCTGCTGGCAGCCTTGTTAGCTGTTGTCTATGGCACACTGTGAGTTTCTAGGTGTTAATTACGCATTTGTACTCCAGTTATCATGCTGCAGAATTTCCTTATTGTCTTCCCATACCCTTCCTGTTTCAGCTGTGGTGCGCACCACGCACAGCCATTTACCGGGTTTCATGCGCGTTTTCATCCACGTTCACATGAACTTTCGGTTACCTTGTGTGCTCTCAGCTAAGCAAAGCTATGGCTACATCCACACCCCTATCTTGCAGCTTTGCTTAGCAACACGCAACATGGATTAGCAATGATCCAATGTGCTTACAGCTACGGTGGCGTGCCCCTCTCTTGATGTCATGTTTACCTCCAGGCCACTCCTCGGTTTTGTAAGGCTACATCATGTGGTACATCCTTACGCCGGCGGGGCGTTTGCAATTCAGTATTACTTGACTCATTTGCATGGCATTGACTACTAATTCCTAGTTACTGCATGGAACACTGTCACAGACCCTTAGTAACCCTTGCGCTATGGTTGTGGTGTAGCATGCTTGCCATTGACTATTATGGGGATATCATGAATTGTGTTACATTACAGTTTTATGACATCTAAATATATTTTCCTTGTGATTCAGTTTGCGCACCGATGCACTGCAGTTTTACTTTGTGTCGGTGTGGCCGTGACATTAAATGTTATTTTTTATATGTTGTGCATGCTCTTTTATGCCATTGGCTATATATTTAGCCATTGGCATTTATTAACATTATAATACGTAAGTTGGGTCCACTTTCATGGCTCCGATTTTATGTTTGACAAAATGTAAACATTTTTTTTTTGGTTTACATTTCTACATGCTTACGCTACGCCTGCACAACTTCATGAATCGCTATATACCTTCATTTGCATGCTACATTGCTGTGCATGAGGTAATTAGCATACATGCGCTGGGAGCTGTGCAGCTCTGGCATATGCTGGTAGTGCATGTGGAAACAGCTCTTACTTGAATCACTTGACGGCCATATTTGGCGCAAGATCGCCGACGGTACTCTGGCGCATGGTGCAAGCTTCATGAATCCTGGGGATTATCTAGCAATAAATAGAATGTATTTAATTTGAAGTATTGTGGCATAAAATTAGAGTTTATATAAGTTCAGTTTTCTTGTCTAAAACAAAATGGGGAACAGACAGAGGCATAAATGTAGAAAACTGGAGCGAATAAGCATACCTCTCAACTGTACAGATTTTTACAGAATGTCCAGATTTTTGCCTCATATTTTTGGTCTGTTTCTCATAAAATTGTGGTTTTCTTACAAATCATTGAGGGTTGAAGTCAGGAAATAATGCCATATAGCTGAATTTAGACTGTATACCCTTCAGAAAATTAATGCCAATGCAAAACTAAGTTTGTAAGAACAATATTTAAAAAAGTGCCCCTATTGTCGGGCCTTTATCCCTCCATTATGTATGGCTTTGTCCACATATTTTGCTCTAAGAGGTTGAGAGGTATGCTAATAAATCAATCAGAATTAATAAATTAAGACCTTAATATGTTGTACCAACTGTACAAAACTAGCTAACAAAATAAATAAATGATAACATGTTGATTCAGTGTTAAGGCATTTGAATTGTAGTGTAATTTAATCTAATATGATTAGTTGCATCAGTGACTGGAAAAAGAGAAATGATAAGCAAGTTGCTAGCATTACGTCTTTAGTGCAGTGAGGAAACTTTGTAATGTAGTATTACCTGCCCATGGTAGATTGGAGACTTCTACTTCCAAGACTGTACAAGATTCAGCAGTGCTGGCCATATGAACAGGCTGCGCTGCACACGGTGACATGTTCTTGTGTTTCTGCACCTGCAGCTCAAGGTGACTGGAAGAGAAGTATCATAGTGGTCCATGTGTGTGTGTGTGTGTGTGTGTGTGTGTGTGTGTGTGTGTGTGTGTGTGTGAGTTTGTGTAAGTCTGTTTAGGGGGATATGTTCATTCACGTGTTTGACAGCGCTTATAAAAATTCATAACACTTGTTTACTTAATTCAAACCATGGTCAGTTTTGTGCAGCTTGTTAACATTCAGTAAAGCATGTTTCATTTCTGAGCCACTTAAAACTGAATGTAATATTTCATATATTGACAAAATGGTTATTTCATACATCTATCATGGAATCATATTTAAAGGTCTAAGAACATTTTTAGATAACTTTAGATGTAGGAACCAGCACATTTTCAATACATTGTTGCATTATAAGGGCCTATACACTTTAGAAAATGGACATCATGATGTTTATTGAAACAGTTTTCAATTAACTGCCTCACTACAAAGACATTTCAATGAAATAGCTTGAATCTACATCTATATATGACTTAGAGAAAAATACCTCCCACAGAGAAACATTGCATGAGTACAGTCACCTTTGTAAGAGTTTATTGCTGCCATTTTAACCATGTCCTGTCAGCTGAAATTATAGTCCACATTTTTGAAAATGAAAAACAAAGTTAAGGAAATCAATCATATTGATCAGCCATGCTTTAAAAAGGGGCAATTATCTGTCGATTACCTACCTTAAAATCTCCAAATTAAGCAGATCCATTAAAAATCTATTTCTGCACCATTTCTTTAAAACAAAACAGCGGATTAATTTACACTCCATGGACATGAGCTATGCCACAGTTGTATGAATAAGATGAGCATGGATCCCATCCTTCTAGGTGTGTTCTTTTCTAAATGCCATTTTTTTGAGTGTAGGCTGGATAGTAAACTGAAGAAACCTACTGCTCAGGCACTTATTGCATACATGCCCATCCATGTTCTTGTGCTGCCTCAATATGCATTTCTTTCATACCTCTCAAATGTGCATAGTTTTGCAGAATTTCCACATTTATGCCTCATATTTAAGGTCCGTTGTTCATAAAATTGTGGTTTTCTGGCAAATCATTAAAGAATGAAGTCAGAAAATGATAGATATTTGAGTTTTTGACTCTGTACCTTTCAGAAAATTCATACTAATTCAAAACATGTTATTCTATTAACTTTCTAAGTTTGTAAGAGCAATATTTAACAATTGTCCCTATTTCTTGGACATTATCCCCCTTCATTTATGGCTTTGTCCAGATTTTTTGCTACAAGAGGTTGAGAGGTATGTAAGCAACTGTGTTTTGGTAAGGGGCTTATGACTTCTCAAAGCTGTGTTTAAGCAAGTAAATTGCTATGTGTTTAGTAGAATGTGGCTTTGGGGGGAAAAGCCATCTATGGTTATCTGGTTACCTTTTTCCTTAAAAACTCCTTTATGCATGGGACTGAATTAAGGTAGCTGTTAATATTATTTGAGCTGAAAACAGATATTGTTGTTTTTCTGCCTAAGGATGAACTTGAGTGTGCTGTTTTACCTGAATACAAATACCTTTCTTTTCATTAAAATAGTTGCTATGTAGTTCAAAGAGCAAGATTCCCCAGAGTATTTTATACTACTAAAGTAAGTACACTGTTCTCTATGTGTATGCATTGTATAGCTTTTTGTTCCACTTCAAAAACAAATGTTTAACATCATTTTAGGAACTTTAATGTCGTACTTTTTAAGGATTTTGAACTCAAATCCTAACCAAAGATGGAGAGTTAGGATTTTCTTTTTCATTTCTTCAAAAATATAATTAATGTTCTATAGCTCTGAAACTTTAGAGTGCAGTCTGGGCCCCCCCACTTTCCACTGTACTTATGTGGTGAGAAGCTGTTTATGTAAATGCCTTGGGATTTCTGTTTCTGTCATTTGTGGTTAGATCTATATGGCTACTGTGCTGTGTCTCAAGAGACTTGTTCAGAGATTTTTTTTCTACTACTCTGGCAGCATTGAAATTGCCTGATAAACTATGTTTTATTAAATGATTGCATGACAGTAACAGTGATACTGGATTTTTCTATTAATTGTGGTGGCTGGAAATTTACAAAAATTGTGAAATCTAGTGTGTGGAGAAATCACTTTATACCCAGTCCAGTGACCATTACTGATATTTTTCAACAGGGTTTTTTTTTGGGGGGGGGGTTCCATTGTATTGTGGTACTTCTTTAACTTTTTATGTTGTGTGTGCTGAAGCAAGTCATTGGGGATGTGTACTACCTGTTTCTGTGCATACACTTGACTTTGAATGTGGCAGCCCATAAACTGCAATCTAGCAAGATCCTGAGTATGTACCATTGGAAATGTAGTTGGTGTGTGTGTGCGTGTGTGTGTGTGTGTGTGTGTGTGTGTGTGTGTGTGTGTGTGTGTGTGTGTGTGTGTGTGTGTGTGTGTGTGTGTGTGTGTGTGTGTGTGTGTGTGTGTGTGTGTGTGTGTGTGTGTGTGTGTGCGCGCGCGCGCGCGCTCGTGTGGGTGTGCATGTGTGCACGTGTTGTGTGCCATGTGTTTTACTCTTCCATTCTGTGCTGAAATAATTTTTCTGTGTGGATAGTCCTGGTAAAGTAAATACAGCAGCTTTGTAAGGTAAAGATTACATTTGTAGGCGATACACTGAAAACTAAATAAGCAAGTTAAATCCTTAATTTACAGATGTGGTATTCATTGGTTTCTATTTTAGTGTTTACAGACAGTAAAGTTATTCCCTTCTCATTACTGGTAGATAAGATGATGTGTAACCTGCTGTATGACAATGCATAAAAAATAATGCATTTATTTCTGAGCATTTTAAAGTATACAGTATAAAACTGAGAATATAATATTTTAAATTGAGACCATATTATGATCAGGAAAATTTAGGGTCTCAAACACCTATCCTATACAGATAGGCTAAAAGCCCTGTCCCTCTACTCAGTCTCGTACAGATTGCTCAGAGGTGACCTATGCCTGGCACACAAGACCGTCTCATACCCAGCCTTGATGGAGTTTCTGAATATCTGTAAGTCAAACTCCACTCGCGCAACATGCACGCAAGGTCTCAACCTGGTTCATAGGTTCATAGGTTGGTACTAGGCTATTGGACCAAGGGCCTTTACAAGCTTAGCCATAACAATTCCCTGGCTATTTCTTCCCACAGTATTTACTTCTCTGAATCCCTGTCTGGCAGGGTGACTGATGTGATCCCTGGGGTGAATTTCCTATCTCCCATCCAATCATCAGGATTCCTTTTGAAGAGGGCCAAAGAGGCACTCTGCTTGACATGTATGGGCAGTCTATTCCAGAGTCTGGGGAGTCTCTGGGTCAGGAACCTATCCCTCCATCATGTTTTGTTCATTGTGATGACAAGGTTTAGATCCCTGGAGTGTGTGTCTCTGAGAGATTGGGATTTCTTTAAGTGTAGCATGTCCAACAGCTCTGGGTTTGACATGGCCTTGTATGTTAAGCAGAGATCGCCTGTGAGTAGACGATATGTGACAGAGTATAGGTGGAGTTTTTTTTAGACAGTCAGCATAGGGCATCTGCTTTTGGCATGTGATTCTTTTAGTGAAGTATTTCTGTGGCCTTTCCAGTTGTTGCAGATGTTTTGGGAGGTACATACCAAATGTGGCATTGTATTCTATAATGGGTCTAATGAGGGATGAGTACAGTGGGACAATGACCTAATTTTTCTGGATGAAAAGCCCTTAGTGATGAGGTGTGCCACATAGAAGGATTTCCTGACTGTTGTGGCGATGTGGTTATCAAAGGTGAGACCACTGTCCACCTGTGTCCCTAAGTCTCTTATCACACTTTCAGTGTTAAGTGTACAGCCACCTATGTGGTAATTCAAGGGTACATGTTTTTTTCCCCAAATGGGATAACTATATATTTCTTGGCATTGAGCTTGAGCCCATGGGTCTGACACCAAGCATCTGTTTCTGTAAGGCCCTTTTGTAGAACAGCCACATAATTTGGGGATTCAATAATGGCTCCCAGTTTGCAGTCATCTGCAAACTTTGTTAGCCAGAGTCCCTTAGTGCTGGCCTGTACTTCAGAGAAATAGATGCCAAACAAGAGCTGTTCCAGGACTGAACCCTGAGGTATTCTGCTTGTCACTTGTCTGGAGCTGGATTTGGAGTCGGCTACTTTTACAGTGTGGGTTCTGTCAGTAAGTCAGTTTGCAACCCATCGAGTGACATAGGGATTAATGTATGATTCTAGAGTGGGGGATGGTGATGAAGGCCTTGGAGAGGTCCAGATAGGCTGTGTGGACCAACTTACCCTTGTGCACAGCTCTGGAGACTGATTCGAAGAAATCAATCAGGTTCAGGAGACAATATCAGCCCTTCACGAACCCAAACTGCATGGGGTCCAGTGTTTGAAGGTTCCCAAAGTCTTTGTTTATAAGTTCCATGATAATATGTTCCATGGCCTTGCAGATCAGGCTTGTCAGACTGATGGTCTGTGACAGTAATAAAACTTGCTGGTGGGATAGATTTGTGTCCCAAAGACTCCCCCGTCTATGGAATATACTCCATCTGCATGTCAATCAGAGCACCTCTCTAGCCCTTTTTAAGAGGAACCTGGATGTCTGGATGGGTAATAGAAAACAAACCCCTGGCATCACACGTGTCCCTGCTGGATAGGAGAAACAGGTTATGACTTTGTGGGAACATGGGCAAAATTCTTGGCTAGGCTTATAAGAGCCTCTTCGCCAATAGCCTAGTATTACCCTAAGAAACCTATTAACCTATAAAATATGACTGGGCCCAGTGTTTCCAGTGTTCAGAACTTTGACCAGTGAGCAAGCAGAGTGTTTGTGTTCTGGCTGCTGCTTGCATATTTCTGTTGTATTTAAAAGCTTAATTTTTATGTGAAAAGGAATGGTACATTACAAAATGTTGCTTTATGACTATGTAATCAATCTAGGGACTGCTTGAATCATCACTGTACTGCAGTCTGATTTGTTGTTTTGTATAGTGTAGTGGTTGACAGGAAAAAAATATCTTTGTGTCTTAGAAAATTGAGATTAAGGGGACAGTGAAAACATGGGCCAAAAGCAACATGCTGGAGTAGATGCTGAGATGTTTTGGTCAGGAGCATAATGCACAAGAATAAATGCATGGGCCCACTTTGTATTTCAGGGACAATACAACCTGCAATGAGATTGTATTAATAATGACTCATAGATGTAAATATTGTCAGTGAAACATATGGAAAATAAAAGTCCATTTCTTACATCTGGGATATGCACCTGCACAATTCTCTCATGATTTCTTCCCCACCACTTTACAGCAATTTCATGTACTTTTAATTGTATCTGTAGCTATATGCTTTCATGCAGAAGAGCAAGGAATTCTAAACAGCAAGCAGTTTATTTTATAAAAGAAAATTGTATTTTAGTTTTACACAAGTTAAAAGTTTGATACAAGTTCAAATATTAATATAAATAAAACACTATACTGTTTATATTTTGTGTTTAATATTTTGTCTGTTCTTCAGTTTGCGTTTAAAAGTTGGTATCCCACAGTTCCACTGGAGTGGGTGGGGTTAATTATGTGTGCAGATTCTATGTTAATAAGCATACTGATTTTTGGCTAGTTGTACCTACTTTTCATGGGCCTTTGTCCAGATTTTTAATGATTCCAGGTTGAGAGGTATGCCCTAGTGTAATGTCTTTCCTGGTAAGGTCAGGCCACAAAATGCTCCCCTTTGAAATAAAAATGAAACCTGGACCCCCAGCTAATGTGGAATATTCAGCAATTACTCTAAGGCTAACTTCCTGCTATTAGGTGATAACCTGGCAAAATGTGAAGCCCCCATAAACCCTGATAACACTGATGTTTATGCAGAACTGTTCACACAAACCCTATACTAGCATGATAATAACTGTGCAGAGGTAGCTATACCCACCAGGAAGATGTACAGAGCTAACTCAAAAAACAAGCCACAATGGTGGAATCACAAAATCAATTGGCTGTATAACAGAAGGAAGAAAATCATAACAAAAATTAAGAGATGCATTACCCAGCAGGATAAAAACACTCTCATCAGACTAAAAAAACAACTCAGAAGACAAATAAAGTCTAACAAAGCCATATTTGAGGTAAATTTGCCTCCCAGGCCAAGGACAACCACAAAGCATTCTTTAGCTATGTCCACACCCTTAAGGCAATACACAATTGTGTTCAGAGCTCATTGTAAATGATGTCATCGATACACAGCAAGAAGATATGGAAAACCTACTAGCAGTAAAATTCAGCTCCAACTTTATCTCTTTCTTTCTCCCCTCAACCTTCCTTCAGGAAATATCATCAAATATATCTCCCCCTGAAATCACCAGGGAACAGGTCCTTAATGCTCAGTCTAAGGCCAAGAACACTGCATCAATAGGCCCAGACAATATCCCAGGATGCCTTCTAAATAGGTTGATAGGTTCATAGGTGCATATATGTGTACTAGGCTAATGGTCCTGGAGCGTTTACAAGCCTAGCCCATAGAAGTGTCCTGGCATTGTGCCGCCGACATTATTTCCCAGTGCCTCTATCAAGTAGAGCCACTGGCATGATCTCTGGGGTGAACTTTATTTTTCCCATCCACTCATCAAGATTTCTCTTGAAGAAGGCCAGTGAGGTGCTCTGATTGACATGTATGAAAAGTCTATTCCAAAGCATGGGCAGTCTCTGGGTTATGAACCTGTCCCTCCAGTATGTTCTGTTGATTGTGGTAATGAGGTTGGGGTCTCTGCAGAGTGTGGTGTGGAGGTATTGGGATTTCTTTAGATATAGCATTTCTAACAGATCTGGGTCAGACATGGCTTTGTAAGTCAAGCAGAGGTTGCCTCTTAGTAGATGATATGAGACAGAGAATAGCTAGAGTTTTTTGAGTCTGTCCATGTAGGACATGTGTTTAAGGCCTAGGATCCTCTTCATGACGTACGTTTGCAGCCTTTCCAGCTGTTGTATGTGTCTAGTGAGGTACATGCCAAATGGGGCATTTTACTAAATGATTGGCATAATGAAGGAAGAGTAGAGAGAGATGATGACCTCTTTCTTCCTGGATGCAAAACCCTTGGTAATGAAATGTGCCACACAGAAGGACTTTCTGACCACAGAGGCAATGGAGTGGTTGAAGGAGAGGTTGCTGTCAACCTGTGTCCCCAGATCTCTTATAATGCCTTCGGTGTTCAGTGGGCTCCCATCGATGTGGTAATTAGTGGGAACTGAGTTTTTCCCAAAGGAGATGATGACGCATTTTTTGGCATTAAGCTTAAGACCATGGTTTTGACACTAGTCGTTCTCAGTGAGGCCTTTCTGTAGGATGTTTACATCACTTGGGGAGTTAATAATGGCTCCCAGCTTGCAGTCATCTGAGAACTTGGTCAGCCAGAGTCCCTCCATGTTGGCCTGGACTTCAGAGAAATAGATGCCAAACAGGAGAGGACCCATGACCAATCCTTGTGTGACTCCACTCCTGACTGGTCGGCAGTCTGACTTGGAGTCCACTACTTTCACACTGTGGGTTCTATCTGTGAGCCAGTTTGCAACCCACCTAGTGATATAGGGGTTAATGCCTGGTTTGGTGAGTTTATCAATAATTCCTGAGTGGGGAATGGTATCAGAGGCCTTGGCCAGATCGAGGTAGGCTGTATGAACTGCCTTGCCCCCATCCACAGCTCTGGTGACTGACTCAAAAAAGTCAACCAGGTTGAGCAGGCATGATATACCTTTCACAAAACCAAATTTCGTGAGATCCAGAGTATGGAGATTCCCTATATATTTGATAATTAGGTCCATGATGATGCACTGCATAGCCTTACATTTCAGACTTTTCAGGCTAATGGGAAGATAATTCCCAGAGTCTGTAGTCACACCTCCTTTATGGAGAGGGATGACTGTAGCAGTGTGCCATTCAGTACGGACAAAGTTTGAGGTGAGGCTGGGATTTAATAGGGCACATAGATGTGGTGCCAGTTCACTTTGTAGTTCATGTAGAACACATCCAAGGATATTGTTGGGTCCCATGGAAGCTGTATTCCTGGCCTTGGACAATGCAGCTTTCACCTGTGCTGCAGTAATGCTGGGTTCTTATTGGTCCTTTGGGGGGAGTGGGGTAAAGTTGACACTGAATCTGTTGGCCAGTATGTTGGCAATATCGGTTGGCTCAGTATAGGAGGTAGCATTGTGCAGTAACCCAGAGCAAACCTGGGTATTGCTGCGGAAATTCTTGATATAACTATGGAAGGCTTTGTGGTTGTTTTTAGTGTCTGAACCAAATCGAAAAACCAAACTTGGTGAACTGGATTATCGGTTTTATTAGAAGAGAGCAATCTCCCCACCTTCATCAGACAACAATTTGTGTTAAAAAACCAACTTCTTATATATTCGTGACCTCATATCAATTAATTGACTTAATTGCTACTAAATTGATTAATACATCAATAATTGAATTCATTTTAAAAAGTTTCTATAAAATATTCACTTTAAAATTCTATCTCATACTCCATTAAAGACTTCATAAATTTAACATCTTTAAGCAACTTTAACATGTTTTAAAATTCATAAAAAAATAATATAAAATGTATGTGAGATGTGTATAAAATATATATATATTTTTGTGTTTATATATATAATCTGTTATTATTTTAAGTGTTTTGCATATTGTACAGATTCAAACTATACATTTGAAGCTGTATATTAATGAAAAAAGAGGAAATGTGTTAATCCCATGAAATGAATACACTATGGATAAATATGACGTAAGTGTACATCACCTATTTTTTTGAAAAACAATGTACACTAAATATATGTGTTTTGCAAATGACAAAAACAAGAACAAAGGCAGACATATAAGCGGGCAAGTCCTAGTGTGCTCATCCATCATTAATTGTTGAGCTGATGAACACCTTCCCGAACGTTTTAAAAAGCAAAAGTTGTAACCACAATGAATTAATAACTTCTCCATACTACATCTAATGGAAGCTGGACAACTTAACACTGTCCAATAACCAACTATTCATAAAATGGTTGTTATATCTAAAAATGCATGAATATTAATATATCCTTCTGACTGAAACCCATCCTATCTCTTAAGGGCTTTAAGTTTCAATATGGCAATTACAACTGGAAGAACAGGAGGTGTTTTGGCAAATTCGCACCTCATCATACACCTTCCCAGGGCTTAACGAAGTAGTGTCCATTAAATGCATATTGAAACTTAAAGCCCTTAAGAGATAGGATGGGTTTCAGTCAGAAGGATATATTTCTTTAACGGTCAATGCCCATTTTTAATTTTCTAATCTTCATTTTTCAATTATTAAATTATCAACCTTTAGGCATGTTTTTTAAGTTTAAGAACAAGTATATTTTGTATTTATTCACTTATTTATTTATAATTTATTTCATAAACATGCAAATATATTGTGGGCATTGTATTAAGAGGAATATTTTCGTAGTTGAACACATGGCATTGTGATAATAGGATCGGTCATGTCATCATGCAAAATGCTCTATTAATATTCATGCATTTTTAGATATAACAACACATTTTATGAATAGTTGGTTATTGGACAGTGTTAAGTTGTCCAGCTTCCATTAGATGTAGTATGGAGCAGTTATTAATTCATTGTGGTTACAACTTTTGCTTTTTAAAACATTCGGGAAGGTGTTCATCAGCTCAACAATTAATGATGGATGAATGTCTGCCTTTGTTCTTGTTTTTGTCATTTGCAAAACACATATATTTAGTGTACATTGTTTTTCAAAAAAATAGGTGATGTTATCCATAGTGTATTCATTTCGATTAACACATTTCCTCTTTTTTCATTAATATACAGCTTCAAATGTATAGTTTGAATCTGTACAATATGCAAAACACTTAAAATAATAACAAATTATATATATAAACACAAATATATATATATATTTTATACACATCTCACATTTTATATTACTTTTTAAAACATGTTAAAGTTGCTTAAAAATGTTAAAAATTATTTATGGAAGTCTAATGGAGTATGAGATAGAATTTTAAAGTGAATATTTTATAGAAACTTTTAAAATGAATTCAATTATTGATGTTTTAACACAAATTGTTGTCTTATGAAGGTGGGAAGAATAAATTGCTATTTGTTTGTGCAGAACTTGTGTTCCAGTTCACTTTGTTTTTAGTGTCTGTCATAATTCTACCTTCATAGCTGGCTTTAGAGGTTTTGATGAGGGATCTCAACTTTTTGTTGAGGCTAATAAGGGAGTTTTTTCCAGTCTTGCAACTTCACCTTTTTTGCAACAGTTTTTTTCCTTCTGTTGTAGAGTTTATTAATGGCAGGGGACCACCAGATTGGCTTCCTTTTTTTGGAGGAGAGCATCTTGGTTCTGTTGGGTATGGCTAGTTCCATGCATTAATGTACGTGTTCATACAGTGCATTGGTGTATGCTTTGGCAGTCATGCATCTATTTTCCATTGACATGGGTGCTGAGAAGTTAGCCACCTCTATTTTTAGGAGCCCAAAGTCAGCTTTGGAGAAGTTTTTCATGGTGGTTACCTTTGCAGGGGGTGTTGGGTGAGATGTGGATTTCCATGGTGATTAGTTTGTTGTCAGATCTAACCAGGGAGGGATTGACTATTGGTGTAGAACAGCAGTTGCCCATGTTAGTAATAATCAGGTCAAGGATGTTGCTTCCTCTAGTGGGGGGTAAGAGTGAGCTGATCCAGGTCACTGGAACTGATGAATTCCAGGAAGAGTTGGGCCAGTGTATTGGTACATGGGTAGTTTTCCCAGTTGATGGAGGGGTAGTTGAAGTCACCTAGTATGAGAGTATTGGTTTGGACCCTACTAGTTTCCAAGGTGCTTAGGAATGTGGAGTGAGAGACTTGGGACAAGATCAGGGACCTATAGTAGGCTACGACCTGAATCATAGTCTTAACCAGTGTTAGTTGTACTTGAAATATCTCAGATGCACTATGCTGGGCTACTAGTCTGGAAGTGTGCATATTCTTTAGGAATATGAAGACACCGCCACCTTTGGAGCTTCTGGCCATGTTCTGGGGCTGAAAGGTGTGGAATGAGTTATAGCCTGGTAGCACAGGAGTGCTTTCTGCCGCTTTAAACCACCTCTCTGTTACAGCACAAATGTCAATGTTCTCCATTTTGAGGAGTGCTTCGAGCAAGTGCATCTTGAGATTTAGACTTCTAGCATTGAACAGCATGACCCTCAGATTGCATTTATTTATAGCTGTTATGGTGGTAATTTGGTCTTTAGAACATTGACTATAAAAGACACTATAGGGGTGGCAAGAGCCTTAGCCAGTAACCAGAAACCCAGGGGTGACAGATGAAGGCCATCTCTAGCAAAGCATCAAGGTCTGTCAATCATGTCATCCCAAGCCAACAGATACTGGATCCCCTTAGAATGATGCCAGAAACCTAGCCAATTGTTGAAGTCAATCATTTTCTACTTGTACTGTGGTATCATTATGATGATGGTAGGATACTGCTCAGGGCTAGGTTCATACCTCCCTATGCCACATAATCTGAGAGCTCCTCCATGTCTCTTTTCATGTAGTCCAGGGAGGTGTGCTTCAGGTCATTCACACCCACATGGACAGTGACAGACTCATACTTGTACTTATTGTGGAGTGATCCGAGTGCATGTGTTACATGTCGGATTCTGGCACCTGACAGACAGCTGACTGTTACCTTCTCCTTATTCACCACTAGTGAATGGGACAGCAGTGTGCCTCACTATCAAGTCACCTATGATTAGAGTATTGGACAAACTGTTTTGCCTTAGGGGCTTAGGTTGAGGGGCACACTGTGTAGGTGAGCTATGTGTCTTGTGGTTTGTGGTTGTCGAGTGCATTTCTGCCTTGCAGCTCTCTGCTGTTTGGGTAGATTTTTATTGAGACCATTAGTGAAGGTGGATGTGTGGTTTGTGTTTTTATGTGAGAGCTGTGATGGTGAGTGTTTTGGAGGACTGTGTGTTGCATATGGTGTGGTGCAGGTGTTCACCTTCTCCTCTTGACCAGCTATTCCAGTCTTGGCTTGAGAGCGCATGGCTTACAATTTGCATATATAAGTGCATCTCTCACAAGTCTGAATGTTGGGAGGTAAGAGGAGGGGGTTGTCTATGTACATTAGGCAGTTGCTACATTGCCTCAGAATGCCCAAATTCACCAGGTTAATAGGAGAAAAAACAGGGAACTGACCTTTGTTCATGCCAGGAGACATGGTCATTATTACGAACTGCTGGAGCTATTTACTTATATATTTCTTTTACAGGAAAAATGTCACTCAAAGTGTCTGATTCTGTACAGAGCACTGCCAAACACTTGAGGGGAAACAAATAAGTAGACCCTGAAAATGTAAGGATGAAGTATTTAGGCAGATATTCTGAAGTTAGAAAGAAATCAAGCAGCACTTACTGAAAAATAAAGAATTAGCTTGTCAAGAATGATGAAAAGAGGGGAGTCACATGAATGGATACTGTCTGGCTACTACTAATGCTGGTCTCAGCACAGCTTCACTCTATTTGGATACAATACTCCTGTGCTTCTATTCTCACCAGAGGCTAAATGTTAGCACCAATACCAAGAAGAGAAGTAGGCCACGGCCAGTTTGTTGATCCACAGTCTTGTCCCAGATGATGCAGGGGTCTGCAGGCTTGTAGCCATTTTCTGGTACATGCTTCGAATAGCAACCAGACCAATCAGGTACATTAAGCACAGACACTCACTCTCCAACCAGAAAGAGTCAGGAATCAGTGCACTCTGCTCCTACCCTCACCAGGATCAGAATATAAGCATAGATTCCAAGCTGTCACCTAAAAAGTAGTTATTAAGCTTTCTGGTGATCAGTAGTCTCCAGGAAATAATGTAACTACACTCCTTCTCTCACCAGAAGAAAACAGAAGCATTAATCCCAAGATGACTACTGAGAGGCAGAATGTGGGCTCACCAATAACTGGTGGTTTTGCAATAGATGCTTAAAGGTGAGATGAAAAGCATGGTTTATCCTAAACACTGCAGTGTGCACTAGAGGAGTTAGATGTGAAAGTAGGTAACTTAAGTCTAAAAAGTTAAGTTTCAGTGGAGAGTCACTATTTTTAAAACAGCAAGATAAACTGAAAGGGGGTGGTCTCTTTTGTATTCTGCAACTATGAAGTACAGAAGGATGGCCAATAAATTTAAATAGTTGAAGGGGAGTGATTTTACAAAATGATAATTTTGTGGTTAATCACAACAGCCAGTAAAATCAGAGAGGAAATGAGATATATGGTCAAATTAACATAAGGGACAGACAACTAGAAAGACAGTGATGTTTAAGAACACAACAGTAACTGAGTGGGAGGGTGGGAAAAATTCTGTCTGACTCACAAGAGACAGAGCTGTGGTCTCTTTTCAAGTTTTAATATACAGTTAAAAGCAGAATACAAGTAAAACACAATGTAATGAAGACGAATCACAGGATACAAATGAGAAAAAGGCAATAAAGTAATACAAAAGGCAACAATTAAAAAGCAAACAAACCTTTCCCTCAAAGAAAACTGTATCAGAGTCTGGTTGAGCCTTTTCAGTAAAGCTCTGAAATGTTTTATTTTACCCCTTAAATAGAAGGTTTGGTTCCTAGCTCCACCCCCTCAGTTCACAGATGATTAACCTTAACTGACCTGTTCTAACGTATAGGATGAAATGTGACCAAGCAGGTCCTCTGGAATTGCTGTTTAACTGTACCCACCAAACCAGCTTCATGTCTCATGAATAGAGAGCAGCAACAGTCATCCATCTGCACAAAGGGGGGCCAGCTACAGACCCTGTAAACTACAGAACCATAAGTCTCACTAGCCTTATATGCAAAGCTATGGAAAGAATTATCATGGAAATAGTCAATAATGATACAGTAAACTTTCAGACACTAGACCCAATCCAGTTTGGTTTTGTCAAGGGCAGGTCATGCCTACTCAACCTAGTGGACTTTTTTGAGAAGGTCACAAAAGCAATGGATGAGGGCAAAATGGTTCACCCTGCCTACCTTAACCTAGCCAAAGCATTTGACACAATACCCCACTCAGTCATTTTTAAAACTCAAGAGGTTAGGTAGAAACCTGTATGTCACCCAGTGGATAGCCAACTGGCTCACAGACAGGACCCAGGAAGTTAGAATTGGGGAGTCCACCTGTACAAAGAGGCCACTCACAAGTGAAGTCTTTCAGGCATTGGTCCTTGGACCGCTCCTTTTTGGCATTTACTTCTCTCAAGTCAAGCTCAATGTCAATAGTCTCTGGCTGACTAAATTTTCAGATGATTGCAAATTAGGAGCTGTCATTGAATTCCACACTGACACAAATGTTCTCTGAGTAGGACTGAGAGAGACAAACAGCTGATGTCAGAGCCATGAACTAAAACAAAATGCCAAGAAATGCGTAATAGTATTCTTTGGGAAGTCATCCACCCCTGGTAACAATCATATTGAGTAACTGTCATATTGCCAACACACCCCTTAGAGTTGACCCAGTAGTCAAGGACTCGGAGACTGATATAGAGAGTAATCTAGCCTTTGACCATCATGTGTCTACAGTACAAAGGAGCTCATTCTATGTTGCACAATGTATAAACAAAGGTATGGCATCTAGGTCCAAGGAAGTCAATGTTCCACTACATGTAGCATTCATCAGACCTATCACTGAGTACAATGATCCCCTTTGGTGTGAACCTAAACAGGCATATCCAACAACTGGAATATCCACCAAGGATCCTCAATAAAATAATACAGGGCATAAGTAAAATGTCATACACAGACTGCCTCAAGGCCCTATCCCTGTATTCTGTCTCCTACAGGCTGTTGAGGGGAGATTTATGTCTGGCATACATGGCATTGTCAGACCCCACTCTGATGGACCTCCTGCCTATTCACAAAACAAACAGTACCAGAATTACCCTTCTAAAGACTTAAACTTTGCCTGTGATTTAAATAGGACCTGCCTGGAGAGACAGGTATGTATCCCAGAGACTACCCCATCTCTGGAACAGGCTCCCCATCCATGTGAAGCAGAGTTCCTCTCTAACCCAATTCAAGTGTAACTTGATCAACTGGATGGGGAGCAGGAAATTCATCACTGGCTTGGCACCTATGTCTCTAATGGACACAAGTAACCTGCAAATGGTTAATCTTCCAGGCCCCTGCTTGTAAATGTTTTGGGTCTATATTACATTGTCAAAATAGCAATTCAGTGAACTGCTATTCAACAAGCATGAAACAGCGAATATTCACTTAAGGGAACATTCACATCCATGCACGTGTTATATAGGGAAAGGAGTTACTTGGTCAACATGAGGAAGTGCCCTTTTCCCTGCTGTAGTGCAATCTCAGAGTTGGTATACATAAGTGGGTGGTGGGGGGTGCAGCCCCCCACCTTTGTGAATTTGATATATTTCTGTGCATGCTATGATGGGAATGTTGATCAAGTAACTCTTTTCCCTATGTAACACATTCGCGGATGTGAAGTTTCACTTAACTGAATGGTCACTGTTTTATGTTCCTTGAAAAGTAGTTCTCTAAATTGCTATTCTGACAAAGTAATATAGAACCAATGTTTCATCTCTTAAGCCCCTGCTTACACTTATCAATGGTATCAGAACTTGTCAAATATTTGGGATGCATAACTCAGCTTAAAAAGGTCCTTGTGGTCATTAGCCTAGCAAACACCTGTGAACCTATGAACCTATAAATGACACACACTACTGTGTCTGATGATCTTGTGGTCAATACGAATTTTGCTTTTTATGTCACTTTGAGAGATGAACTACATATAGAAGATTACAACTGAGACTCCAAGTATAACATAGAGGATTATGAGTGGTCACTAATCACAACTTGCTTATTATGTGCACAAGACATGGATGCCAAGAATGTCACCTCAAGAACGAAGCTTAAGAGATGAATCTTGGCATCCATTCTGAGATGGTGATGATACATCTTTGTAGTATATAGAGCTTTTTATGCTTCATGTATTATTAGTTACAGAAAAAGTATTAAGTGTTTTACTGGCTTTCAAAGCCAAAAACTACACTCTGAGCACTTAAGCTTTGTCAGAAAGACAGTGTAATACAGGCTGGTATGTTTACACTCACCTTACTATTACTGTCAACTTTCCAGATTTTCAAATAATGTCCAGATTTTTTTCTTCATATCTTTGGTCTGTTCCTCATAAAATCTGTGTTTTTTGAGGACTGAATTCACAAAAATAATACCATACATTTGAGTTTAGGATTTTGCATCCTTCAGAAAATGCAGACGAACAAACATCCTGTTATTCTAGTGACCTTCTAAGTTTATAACAGGAAGTTAGGGACATGTATTGAATGCAGGCAGAAACAAATTTGCTTTTTATTTTGTTATTGTCTTTCCTAGTCATTACTGGCAGATTTGACTACTTACCATGAAACCTGATCTTAACAAGTTAAGAAGGGGGTGCTTAAAATTTCTTTAGATTATGTCTCACTCTATAGTAGCACTTATCTGATTTGTATTTTTCTGATATTGGACCATAATCACCATGTTCCATGCACTATAAAATTATTATGCATTTAAGACATGGATTCCAATAAATTCACATTGACAAAGCTAGACAGGAGAAGTTTTTGACATTCAAGTCAAGTTTTACTATCAATGAGACACAATCGTAATTCTTTGCAGTGCATAAAAATTTATCTTCTCCATATATTATCATTTATTGTAAAAAAATGTGTATGAGTGCAAAGTGCTTTATGGCTTTCAAAGCCTTTGAAAGCAGATAAAGCATTAAGTGCTGCCAAGCATACAGCAGGCAGAAACACAGTGGTCCTCAGAAAAATGAACAACTTTGAAAATTGTTACTTTCCATGTGATTTAGAAATATTCACCACAAGCTAATCTTGTGCAATGAATAGCCATGCCCAGGATGCATGCAATTTAAAAATTCACTCACCTTTAGTGGGGGAGACCAAACAGCAGATCGGCTCATGTTATTTAATAGCAGCAGTATAAGTAGATGGTAATGAGCATCATTATTAAAATGATGGCCTCTGTGTACACAAATGAAGTAAATGAAGAAGGCATCACATGTTCACCCTGCTCATGGGAGCCGTTTATGTCAGGTGTTTCACATCTAATACCACAATGATGGCAAGGTGTAGGTGCAGGTGACCATGAATGATGACTGTTACCAAATGTGCTACTGCCATGGCTTCCACAGCCTTGGAGACACCCTCTCCTTGCAATAGTCCTGTCCACTCCTGATGTTGCTGTGGAACTGCTGACATGGCATGACCTCACTTTGTTTGATTACATTCATGTTGTCTACCACGCATGGAAGGAAGGGTGAATCGACTGTACAGACCACACTTGTTACATGACATGCAAACATGGGAAGATCAGCTCTGTGCCAGTATGTAAACATTTCTATCAAAAATGTCACACATATAGGAAATTCACTTCTGGCAGTCATCCCATACACCCAGCAGTACTCATATCATCTCTGCAATGGCTGAGGTGGTGGTTGCCTGTTTCCTCTTGATAGCCCTGCATATATCCTGGTTTGCAATCATTGACATAGTACCTATGCCCCCTATACACACCAGTATGCATGCTCATTTAGTCACACCTGCCTTATTCAAAATGGCATATTTCATCTTGAACCCTGCTGCTGTCCATACTACTGAATTGCTCTACATAGCATAAACATTCTCACAATGAGAAAGGAGTATGACCGTCAGACGCCAGCCATTAGTTTCTGGTATGAGACCAAGTAAATGATGCTAACTTCAGATGGCACTGTTACCTGCAGATTGTTGCAGTGATGCCCAAAGAAGACTGAATTATTTATCTGTCTGCTGCATTGGAGCATTTTGCATATCATTATCAGATTATTTAGCTTTCAATTCATACATGTCCAAACTATTTAAATGGTTAAATAAAAAAAAAGGTTTTTATATCAATCCATCTAAGAGTACGTCTGCAAAGTGACATCACCTGACAGTTCCAGCAGCAAACAACTCTCAAACTATTGCCAATTGTCATATTAACCTTACCATTACAAAAAACTTATTTCATCTCTGTTTGACAGTGCTGCTCTCTACCTAATATTGCACAGTTGGCATCATTGTTTGGATTTGCACACTAACAGTAAATGTGATAACATGCATTGACGAGAAATCATTATTAGCTATTGCTATTCTCTCTGGATAGACATGTCTGGTCTTAGAAGGGAAATTGCCCAATTTAGGATGCAAAGGTGGGGTGATTTGAGAAGTCAAGAATCTTTACTGGACTCCTTGTAAAGCACCACAGCTGAAGGCTTTTGCAGGGGGACTATACCAGCTCCCAGTACAAGTCTGAGGCTTGGAATAGTCTGGACAAGGCTGTCTCCAGTGTGACTGGCATTCCCCATACTGGAGAATAGTGTAGGCATCACTGCAATGATCTAAAAAGAGCACAATAGGTATACACTTAACCAGTGGCTGGATGAGTTCATAACTAGTAACATCCCACAGTTGTGTAAGTATACTAATAAAGAGAATTTATAATAGCTAGAAACCTACATATAGGCAAGACTGGTGTGCATAATGCTTTTCTGTTCTCTTCTTTTTATTCTACAGCTAAAGCAGAGATTACTGCAAATAGAGAAATTCATGCTGAGTGTCTAGAGAGACTGAGGGAACCATGAGCTATGTATGCAATACAAGAGAAGCATTATTTTAAATTAAAAAAATATTTTCTATACAGTTGTAGCAAAGTAAGCATGCATATCCTAAATGTAAAAGCAAGCATGCAAACAACAGCCTGTAGCACAAACCAACTGTAGGAGTCAAGTGTAACACTATAGTCAGACATTGTGGATTCAAATACCACAAGTAACAAGTGTAAAATAGTGCAATCCTTAAAAATATTACACTAATTTCTACACAGGTGGCATTAATGCCCTGCTGTTAACTTAATCTATTTAACTGAGTCAAACTTATGTGCAATATCTGCACATTGCAAGGATTACTTAGAGCAATCCTTAATTATAGTTTGTAGTTGTTCATAAATATATTTCAGAAAAAATACTTTTATTATTGTGATACTTCATTGGATGTGACATATGATGGTATACTATAAATACTACACATTGCACACTCTTCAATCTGGTAACATGCAGAACTTTAATATGTTGACAGCTGGACATGGCTAGATATCTATTTGATGCAGGAATCCCAACATCTTCTCTACAGCTTCCAGTGCTGATGTCATCACTACAAATTGTCCTGCTGTGTTTTAAAAGTCAAACTTTTACTGTGGAGCTTGTGTAAAGTACTAAGTTCTCTAGTTTTTGTACTTAGTTAGGTATGGGTTCTACTTTCACTGCTGTCAACTGATGGGTGTATCTCTCTGTCTAGTCAGAAGAGCATAATTGTATACCCTGCACTTACCACTCCAATCCCATGGAGTACCAATAGTTTGACAGTTGGACATGCCTACACATCCATTTCATGCAGACCTCCCAACATCTTCTTTCTAACATCCAAAGCTGATGTCACCCACTATAAATTGTCCTGCAGCCTTATAAAAGTTAGACTTGTGCCATGGTGCTTATGCAAAGTACTGAGTTTTCTAGTCTGTGTATGTAGGTAGGTAGGTAGGGGTTTTAATCTCACTACAGTCAATTGACATGTGTTTGTCTAGTCAGAAGAGCATAATTATGCAGCCTGCAGTTACCAATCCAGTTTCATGCAGTACCAATATTTTGACAGTTGAACATGCCTACACATCCATTTCATGCAGGCCTCCCAGCATCCTCTCTCCAGCATTCAATGCTGATGACATCCACTATAAAATGTCCTGCAGCCTTGTAAAAGTCAGAGTTGTGCTGTCGCACTTGTGTAAAGTACTGAGTTTTCCACTCTGTGTACTTAGGTAGGGAATCTAATCTCACTGCAATCAACTGGTGTGTGTGTGTGTGTGTGTGTGTGTGTGTGTGTGTGTGTGTGTGTGTGTGTGTGTGTGTGTGTGTGTGTGTGTGTGTGTGTGTGTGTGTGTGTGTGCACGTCTGTCTGTCTGTCTAGTCAGAAGAGCATAATTGTGTATCCTGCAGTTACCATTCCAATCTCATGGAGTACCAATATTTCGACAGTTGAATATATCTACACATCCATTTCATGCAGGCCTCCCAACATCTTTTCTGCAACATCCAGTGCTGATGTCATCCAGTATAAATTGTCCTGCAGCCTTTTAAAAGTCAGACTTGTGCCATGATGCTTACTTAAAGTGCTGAGTTCTCTAGTCGGTGTACTTAGGTAGGGGCTTTGTTCTCACTGCAGTCAACTGAGGGTGGGTCCGTGTGTTTGTGCACTTGCTTGACATTAGAGAGAGCATTTTACTCCAGCAAATGAGACACTCTTATTATCATCTTCTCTTCATCAGACACTGCTGATATCATCACCTATGAAGTGTTGTCTGACACTCTCCAAGTCATACTTGTTCTGTAGCACTTGCATTAAATACAGAGGTCTCTAGTCAGTGTAGTGAGATAGGTAGGGGTTCTGTTCTCATTGCAGTCAACTATAGGTTCATAGGTTCACACTAGGCTATCTGTCCTAGGGCATTTATAAGCCTAGCCAGAGTGTGTTTGGCTTTTGCCACCCATTTTAAATTAATTTTGCATGGTGTGTCTGTGTGTGTTTGTGCACTTGCTTGACATTACAGGCAGCATTTTACACCAGCATGTGGGACACTGATATCACCATCTTCTCCTCACCAGACACTGCTGATGTCATCACCTATAAAGTGCTGTCTGACTCTCTCCAAGTCAGACTTCTGCTGTGATATTAGTATAATACAGACAACATCAACAGACACCAAAGATTTCTGACCAGCCAAGAAGACACATGACATAAAACAAAAGCATTGGGGGATTTCTTATGTTATGAAAGCAAATGCACAACTCAGTGATAATGTATACATCACTCCCCTACGAGCAGACCAAGTGGTATGTGAACTGTGTACTGAAGTAGATGGTATCTGGAACATCCACCAGCATGTGCCCACAGTAGTGACTACTCCTTTGTATGTAACACAACTCCTGAGTATGTGTAGGACATCCATATCAAAAGCCATAATACTTCCATAGTTAACAGCTTCATCACACCAATAACTCAGTACAATGCACCCTTCTTCATGTACCTCCCTTCACATCTTCCAGGGATGCATAACTCAAGTATACCACCTTTGCACGGTGAGCTTTCCCACATCTTATTGGTCATAGCTAAGCATTCTTTTTGTTGCGTAATTACTGTCTGATGGTGCAAAACCCCCATCCAGGTGATGCACACAGTACATACATAGCTGTTTGACAACATTGATGTCATGGGTTACATTTGTGACAGTGTGTTTTTTGCTGTATATATCCCATGCTCACCTGTCAACTAACCTGGATTCATCATAATGCCACATGCAGGTATAACAGTGTCCCACCTAACACCTCCACCAGATGTTACCAACACAGGATGTTGTGCTTGATTACCCTCATATATTGTTGACATCTCATAATAGTTGTTCAAGTATGTTCATGCAGATCCATCTGTGATCACTTAGAATCACATATGTTATGTCATATATGTGAGATTACTGGTGATATTATTCTGCTATTGTCCATTATTGTGCATGCTTCTGTTTGCTGTTGTCCATGAGCTTGTAACTATGTGCTCCACTTGGTGGAGACCTATGTTGGCATTACAGTCATAGTCAGACAACTCATTTTGCACAGCTTCACAATATGCACCTAATCCCTATTGTATATGACTTCCCTGGTAGATGTAATTTCCATTGCTCATGTCAAGATGCTTCTGTCACAAAGAAATCTTCTTAATTGTTATGTCACCTTGTGTGACAGTCACATAATATACATTTTCACTGTGCAGTCCGTACTGTATCATGTCAATATTTGATTAGTGTTCCTGCTACAACTGTCTTCCATTTACATATCCTCATCTGCTGTACGTTAATATGTTTCTCTTTCCTTGTGTTCATTTCTACAATCCGTGTGTCCATATACAATTTGTCCATATACAATACACATACTTCACCAATAAAATGAAACGTCTTGACTTGTAAGTAATGAACCAAACCAGCTCCAGGGCAACCTAGTACTTTATTGGACCGAACACTCGAAGCAACAATAAACAAAAAATGATAAAAACACTTTCACTAAGTGCTTTCACCCATCATAACAATTGGGCATCATCATAGATTGGGAACACATGCCCAACACAAAGCTTTGTCTCCTTCTCATATCACACCATTTTATCTGAATTCTACCATGCTGGCATCAGAGCAGCCTGATAATAACATATGTGCCTATTTTTGAGTCATGCTAACAAAGAATGACCATTTCATCAATCACCCAGCCTGACAGAGCACTGCATCACAACCTCTGAAAAATATATATTACCTGTATTATATCTGCTGGGTGTCTCATCCTACACTTCCAACACATCAGTGTGTATCTACTGGGTGCCCTGTCCTACACATTCATCACAGAAGTTTGTGCTATGCCATCATTTTGCATGCTTCACTGCTATATGTATGCCATCTACAGGTGCTGTGGTACATGAAGATTTTTTCCCAGAACTAATTTCATATGAATGTACACCATCCTGTATTTAAATTTAATTTGCATGCAGGTACATGTCTGTGCTGGACTATACACTGCCTGGTATGATGTTTACATTACTTTAAACACAGGCATTGCATTGTCACTGAAGGTCTTAACAGTAAGTACTACATCAAACTTCATGTTGATAGAACTATGGGTAGTACTGTGGCTCAAAGTCTCCAATAAATACCATAATAGTCAATATGCTCCATTGTACTTTCCATCTGTGCAATGTCTAACCTCAATTAGCAGATGCTTTTTTTTAAGTGGCTGTTATGAAGAAAGAATTGAATACAACACAGCAGAAGATTAATGCACTCTGCACTCTTGCAAGCCATCAATATGAAGATTTAATTCCTAACAGGGCATGGATAAACCATGTGGAAAGGCAGAGTTGCTGGGCAAACATCACTTCTGATGTTAACACTGTGGGAGCTCATGGACACATTATAAGAATGCCACCAAAAGGTAAGTTTGTAGGACTACTCTAAGAAGAGGGCACAAGTGCTATGGGGTACTCTTAACAGAAGTGGTAACTCCACTGAGGGCATTCTACTTGAGGAGGATGGATAGACTGTGTTGGGTTTGGCTCTGGACATTTTCTTGTCAGGAATTCTTGGTGAGCTAGAGGTTGGGACCTCACATAGTAATGATGAGTTTCCAGCAAGCTATTATTTTCTAGACTATCCAGAAATCAAAGTGATTGTCTAGTAGTCTGGAAAATAATGTACTAACATTGGTTTTCTGTTTGTCAGAGTTTGAGAAAATGCCACCTTAGACTGACCTTTTTAAGAAAAGAATCACTAACTTGATGCAGTCAAGTCAAAGTGTGGTAAAATAAAATAAAAAATAAATGATAAAACATGACATTCTTCCTGCCATTGATGTGCCTGTTTACATCATAAAATGGGTGTGGAGATGGGTAGAGTAGATGGAGAAAGGTGTGGGGTGTGGGGCTAGAAGTAGTGGAAGGGGGTGGCATTTGTCTATTTGTTGCTATAGCAAAAGCTGGAAACCCTACCGATATACCATTTCCCCTAAGTCATTGTCATTTTCCAGTATATGTGTAGTACTGTCATCTACTAATACAGTATAACTGTAAGGTTTGTTAATGCCTTTCCTGGGGTTAGTAGTCAGTACATATGTTCTTCAACTAAAAATATGGGCTTGCAAAAGCCAAGCATCTACACAGTTCAGTAAATATGTATTTGTTACCATAAGATTTGTGGGTGGAGGTTGTGAGGTTAGTCAGCCACTGATACATGTTAGGTGACGCATGCACTCTATTACAGATCCTGACAGCATCGCTTCTGCTCTACTCATTGCTCCTGTGACCAAGAGGGACTGGACAATGAAGGAGGCTGCTGTGTGCCTAGCAGCTACTTGGGTTGGTAATACTCCACTGGTGCAGGCGCGTGAGGGAAGAACCTCCCTTGTCATGTGCAGTAGTAGAAGGCCGAATGTCACTGTTGTCAGTAATGATACTTCCTCATTTAGGCCTGTGGAACAGTCTTTGGCAGTACATAGAGTGGGAATGCTCTAGGGATACAGCAGTGGCACTCTCTCTGGATGCTGTGACCACACCTGTTAGGACTGCAATGTCTTTCCTGAACATACATGCAGTTGTGATGCTTCTGATTCCAATGTGAATAGAATACAGCACTTTGGAAATTTATGGGCAGACATGTAGTAGTATTTCTGTCTCAGATTTTGCCTTGTACCATACTTCTGGCCATGGTTAGAGATACTGAAGCTCCTGCATTTCAAAAATACAATGCATAGTTACTGTGACTCAGACTACAGTCAGCGGTACTCTGCAGCTCATCTACAAGCTGTGGGCCAAATATTTTAGTATGTGACCTATGCTACATTTTTGTGGTCTTGCCAGAGAAATGATGATCTCCTCAGACTTCAGATTGCCACCCTACAGCAACTGAGGCGATGTGTGGATGGCATTCCTAGGATGTGACTAGATATTTTTGGCACCATATGGCCATTGAATGGTAGAGCGCAACTGCTGTTTTCTTTTTAGTCCAGGAACAATATTCCCGGGATTTCACTGCCTCTTCCCCCCAGCAGCAGTAGTATCACCCCAGTTATGTATTGTGTCAGTAATATCCCTGTCACATGCAGCTGTACTTTTTCCATATGCACAAGTGAGTACACTGTCTACTTGAGGTACACCCTCTCCCTACTACTGGTGATATTTGTTAGTATGAACTTTTCTCTGTCAGGTCAAATATCAGTTGTGGGTGTCTGCATCTCACTGCCAAAGGGGTGTATTATGACTGCACAAGTACATAGTAGTGGGTTAGTATTGAAACCAGGTCCTTCCACATCTCATAAAGGCTAGGGTAGAGGCCTTTGAGTTGCTTCATCCAATTGGAGGTCTTGAAGTGGTAACCTTTGTGTGTCCATAGGTCCTGTCACTGTCTGCATCATATGCCACTACCTTGGGAAGTAACAACAGCAACAGTCTGATCCCATCTTGACAGCAAAATTGTCTAACTTAGCTTTGTTAGCTAAATATGCGTTATATACTTTATTTGACAAATTAACTACACAATATTTATTGCGGCATTACCAAGCTATGTAATGTTACTAAACAGATTATTTTTCTTTCAACCACCTATGACATTCTTCTGTAGGCCTTTGCAATTACGGCATCCCACATTTCCCATGCATGTTTTTCTTATACCAGCCAAGGAATTTGTTGTCGGATGATGCAGGTGCTGGTGGTGGTGGTGGAGGGTCATTCTTGGCCTTCTTATCATTTTTTTATTGTTGGTATATATCCAGGTACTCTAGTTTGATGCTATGCTGGATACAGCACGTAACAAACATATGACCTTTACATGTGTGCAAGGCAGTGTGCCACTTGAGCTATTCATTCAATTGAAATTCATCTTCACTTGTCCAGACATTCTCTTGGATGTCCTTTAAATTGTTATGGGCATGACTGTAGAACTCCTGGACAAGTACCAGTGGGACTATATGGGCTTCAGCAACAATTGCTTCAGGGGGTATCCAGCATCATCTAATAGCTATCAAAAGGGTGTATGCCTGGACTACAACATGTGACCCATGACACGAGCATGACAGACACTGCCACATAGCTAAACCCTGGGTTGAGGTAACATGTCCATAATGCAACATCTGTAGTTGCATACCTGCTGCAATTAACTGAACAGAAGGCATGCCTAGCCTGCCTATACTGCTGTATCATCTGTATCCACTTTTATAGGGCAACAATTGCATCATATATTGCACCAATCGTGCTTGATAGGTAACAATCCTCCATTCTGAATGTTATTTCTACTTTTATTACTAGAACCACATGTGCCAGCAGCTAACCCAGCACTGCAGGATGTAATTGGCAGATGCCTGACATATGTTTCCTATGTCCTCTGTGAGTCTTTGGATTGTGTCCACAGCAGCATCACTGCAACAGCTCTAAACCTCATGTTCTGATTTATTGGTGGATCTCTTCCACCTGCTACTTCAAGTGACTCACACAGTCAGCATAGCTTGTCCAATGACTTGCTATCCATACAATACCTGCCCAACTGCTCTTGCCTTGTCAGGCTTGTATAGACATCACATCATGAGGTACCTCTTTCTACACTGATGCATGACTGGGTGACTGAATGGTTTTGCAGAAATATTGCCATCACTGCCTATTGCATGGCTTATTAGAAATGGAAGATTGTCCATTTTGGAAGGGCAGTTACAATAATGCCCACAGTTCTAGCCTCATATATTTACATCCTTGTGGAATTCCACATGCATCATTATACATTCTTCTTGCACTTAAAGAATCACATTATTTTTTATGCACCATGGTACCCGACTGTGTTCTGTTTGTCACTGACATGCTTGTGTGTTATGCACTCCTCTTTCCTGAACTTATGAATCACATTGTAAAGTTGCATGCACTTTTCTTACCGTCAACTCACTAGACAAACAGCTGACCCCAGCTCATCTGCTCATTCTCTGTGTCTATTGCACTCTTATCCTTCACCAGACTCAACCTGAACAATGTCTGGGGTCTGTGAGATCAAGGATGATGGAGCAGTATCACACTGCTGCTGGGGAGGGGACCATAACCCCCTACTACTCTATGGTAGCCTTGCAGTCTCTACACTGTCTGCCTTCAGGTGGTGCATTTAAAGTCCTCTGCATATGAAGACCTCCTGACCAAGAGGTTTACCACTTGTAGTGCAAAGTGAAGTGGGCTCTTAATAATACTGGTGTTGCAGTGAGCCTAGGCAGCCTCCCCCTTTCTCCATGAGATGGATGAGCTGGAATTGTCCACTCACTCCATCCTCCCCCACCCAGTTCCTCCAAAGCCCACACTACTAGTCATGCATTGATCATCTGCTTTGCAGGCACTTTGAGCATGCACTTTTACTGTGCCAGTTTACACATTGTTTATAAATATGACACTGTCCTTTAAGGTACTATTTAACTTCAATGAACAATTTATAGCATGCCCCTGCAGATTACTCTAGCCTGCTTCTACTCCATTCACTGTCTTCTTTCTATTTCATAAATCTTGATCACATACCAATGGATTTATTTGATGTACATAGTTGGATTTTTAGGGTAGAGTGCTAATCCTGCTGGACCATTTTCAGGCTCATGGGATACATAACAGTTCAAATAAGATCAACAATAACACATAGCAGTCACAGTATAATATTATTATCAGAAAGAATATACATTTTAAACAATCAAAATTGCACACACAGTAGTCATAGAATGTATGTGACATTTTCAGACATGTACAATTTCAAACAGTTACAATTACAGCATAATACACAGAACTTATGTCAAAAGAGGAGGATTTATGCATCAGTAATTTTAAGGAAACACTTAAATTAGGCTTGTTTGAATAAGGGGGACTTTAGCGCTGAGTTAATTTTTGGAAACAGTGCAATAGATGTATATGTATAAATGGTAGAACAGATTTTAGGGGAGAGACTGTAGAAGACATGTTCAGTGGAGTGTAACTTTGAATGTTGGGCATGAAAGCTGGAGTTATACATTAGAAGGGATTTCAGGTTGTAGGGAGTGGTTTTGTCAGGTAGTCTGCTCAACAAGAAGAAGGCGCTAGGGAGTCTGAACACTAGGCCTGTTACAAGTACAGTGCTTCTGAGTTACAAAGGCAAGCAAAGATGAAGCATTGATGTTCTTTTTTTGTGGCTAGGACAATAAATCTGCAGATGTCATTGATGGTGGTTTTTAGAGTTTTGAGATTTTTACTAGATGCAGCAATCACTATGGAGAAACTGTATTCTACTTGGAGGAGAAGGACTCCGTTCTCCAGTGACAGCTCTTCCTTCAGGGGAAAGCAAGTAAGATATTATGAAAAATTGGAAGAGAAGAGAAGAATGTTTGGTTTGGTATTAATCTTTCGTGCATATTTTTTTTTTATTTACTTTATAATAGTGATAAGTTTCTATTGCCTTCTAATTAGAGTGGTTACTGTCCTTGTTACTGTCCTTGTTGCTGGATACTTTGTCTAGCCTTCAATGTGTTCATTTGAGTAAGGCTTGCATTTTTTTTTGCACTTAGAAACAGTCAGTGGTTATGTATCCAGTCAGTTACCACTTGTAGGTATATTTTCAGTGGATTTTTGATTTGTGATTAAAACAAGTTGGAGCAGGATATGACCAGTTTATCTGCATGTAATAATATTGTCAGATGCAGAAGGTCTGTGGGAAGTTTGTTGATGAATATAGGAAAGAGATTAGGTAAGAAAACTGAGCCATGTGGTACCACTATGGGGAGAGCTACAAGGGGAGAAGTGGGGTTCTGAGCTGCCCTTTAACTAGCCTGCTGGAAAGGAATGATTCCAACTAGCTAATACATGCAGAGATAAGAGTTTATTAATAGCTGATAGTCCTCTGTATCAAGGCCTTTAATATAGTGTAAAGAAGGCTCCTGGTAGCTTGCATTTGTTCATATTGGTAAGTATGTAATTTATAAAGGTGTACAGAGCTGTCATAATATGTCTACCAAAACAGAATCTATGCTGTAGGGGAGAAAGTATTCTATGTATCTGAAGGCACTCAGTGAGTGGGATAAAAATCAGCTTTTCAAATATTTTGCCAAGAGTAGGAAAATAGAGATTGTGTGAAAATCACTTGCCTGGGATAGTTTGCATGATATTGGAATACATTTGACAATGGGTTGGTTTAGGCAAATATTAAGGAGGTTGGTGAGAAGGTGGATGAGACACTCTTGACATGGGGAAATAACCAAGGACCCCAGCTGTTGACATCTGATTGGAATCTATTTAGCAGGGTGCCTACAACTTTGTGCTATTTATTTTAAAGTAAAATGGTGAGGTCAGTGGAGTCAGGGAAGGGGTTGTTTTATGTGTGCTGAAACTGAGGGTTGTGGCAATGGAGAGTGATAACATTTTGTTTATAAAGTTTGGGGACAGAGTGAGCTAGAGACAAAAATTGTTCTATTAAGTAGATTATTATTTCAGCCATGTCACAATATCTTATTAATTAAGCTCACAAATGTATTTCTGGTTTAAGTAGAGGGAAGTATCTAATGAGACTGGCTTTATGTATTCTGGTGTTTTTTTTTTTTTTTTTTTGGCATTATCTCCAAGTTGGTTGAAATGCATCCTTTGCATTGGATTTGAATCGGCTGTCCATTATTTCTAAGTCTATATAGAGCTTTTAGTTCTTTGATAAATGATTAACTTAGTTGGGGCTTAAGTAGCCTGGAGATTTTGCAAAGTATTTATTTTGGAGAGATGGTATGTGGTTGGTGAGAAAGTTAGCAAGGATGTAGGGTCTTGTTCAGGAAAGTTTGGGGACCAGTTGATTTGTAAGATCTCCATTCTGATTTTATTAATATTGTTTTAGGGATTTGTGGTAGAAGGAGATGAGTGAAAGAGATGGAGTAAATCATGTAGTATTAGAATGTACAAAGCTAATTCAGCAGTGGTTACAGATGTGGGTGGACGGATGGGTAGATTTGAAAAAGAGTGAGGTTATTTGTCATTTCTAAAACAAGGCATGAGTGAATGCAACTTTTAAAGCTAGGTACAGAGGTTTGTTTGAATAGTTGGGTAAGGCCATTGTTGAAAATATTATCTCATATATCAATGTCTGTGAGATTCTGGAAGTTAATATCAAAATTACCCAGAATTAAATGTTTTTATTTGTGGCAGGGTGTACTGTATACTGGAGCAAAATACCAAAAATACATAATGGGGTGCAGGGTGAGGGAAGTATCCAACTTCAGTAGTTAAAACACAAAATAACTGATTCCTGGCACAGATCCACAGCAAAGGGACAAATCCACTGAAACTTCCAAATGAATTCACCAAAAACTTTTATTAACAGACGGTAAGTGCTTTTGCAATCTCTACAGATCACTTCTTCAGACCATACTCTAACAGTTATTCACAGTACATTTAATACTTCATTGCTTATTAATCAATGAAATGTTGCTATGACTACAAACAAGAGAGTAGTCAATTATTAAGGCTTACTAAAGACAATTCAACATACTAAACTATGCACTAAAAATAACATATCAATACATCCTTAAAAAATAAAATAAAAATAATAAAAAATATATGTAAAAAACACCATAAGAAGCCTACTATATGCTAACTAAGTACTATCATTTAATCTGTTTATGTTACACCGAAGGGAAACACATCCAGCAGTTTGCAATTGTGTACACAGGGTATAACCATGGAATCCGAGCCAGTAGTAAGGAGAAAGACATTTTCCACCAATAAAGAGCAAGCTTTCCCAATGTTACCAGTCCCTTTTCGTGCAAAGTCTTCTTAGTAAAGGTTTCGCTTTTATCACCACTAGTCTGGCTGATTTACTGGACACTTTGTTGGAACTTAGACTGTTTGTGCGAAATGTTGCGTTAAAACTAATGTTTAAAGTAAATAAAGATGAAGCTGATGACTTTAATTTGCTTAGGAAACAAAGCACATTTACACCACAAATGTCAATGGCTCTAGAGGTTCTCACAAAAGCATGTGAAAATCAATTCTATGAGTTGTTGAATGTAAATAATAAGAAAGAGATTTGTTAATTTAAGTTTTAATGAGAAACAGGCTTTAATAAATCTACAGAAAGGCAAAGGTATAGCAATTACACCTGCAGATAAGGGACGGTCCGTTATTGTAATGGCCAGGTCTTTTTATGTTGAATCGATGAATAATATGTTAGGACATATAGAATGATTAATTCTGTTGGCAGAGAATGTATGCAAGGAAGTTATTTGAGGCATATTAATAGCTATTTACAAGAAAACTATATCACAAAAGATTTGTTTTAGTATTTTGTAGTAGAACATCCTATTATTCTGAATTTGCATGGCTTACCTAAATTACATAAAAATCCTAACCCCCCCCCCCTCTTTTAGACCTATAGTAGCAGGAGGAGGGTGGATAACTGAGCCCATCTCTATTTATATAGAGAAACAATTGTACGTTTCAGTCTGATAACCTGCTGACAGGGAATGAATATTTGGTTACATTAGATGTTAAATCCCTGTTTACTGTAATTCCCAATGGCCTATGACAGGGATAGAATATCTATGCAACTTTCTTATTTGGAATGAATTTTTCTCTGTAGAGAAAATTGATCAGATTTGTTTCTTAACAGAGTTAGTACTGGAATTCAATATTTTTGTGTTTGATGGAAAATATTTTCTGCAGACCATCAGCGTAGCTATGGGCAGTGGCACATCTTGTGACAGTAGCTATGCCAATTTGGTAATGGCAGAATGAGAACATACACATATATTAGGTAATACTGGTTTTAAAGAAAGTGTCTGCTTTATCATAGTTTTGTCGATGATTTATTTATTTTATGAAAAGGTGATGATGTAACACTCAGTTTATTTGACACATACTTGAATATCAGGAGTGAATTTTTAAAATTCACCATGGAAAGTTCTCAGTCAAATATTGACTTCCTAGATGCACATATTTTGAGAGATGAGAATACAGGTTATATACTCAGACTTATAGAAAGACGGTTATCTTAATAGTTATTTGTATCACACTAATATGCACCCCCCACCCCAAACACACATACATCTTTCATAATATAGTGAAGAGCCAAACAATAAGGAGTTTACTAGGCTGCATGCTAGACAGCAAGACTTCGAAGTTATTGTGTTCAAAAAGGGTTACAATACAGTGTGGTTGCGAAACATATGTTGGAACAGGGAGAAAAACATTGGTTAATATTTTTGGCTATAGATACCATTGAAGAAGGAAGTAGAAAAGGTGATTTGGTAAATAAAACATAACATAAAGAACTTAGATAGATTCTGTTACTTTTGGCTCATAAGGAGCCTGGCCTGAATGATTATGTTTCACTTAAACCGTTGTTAAAGGACAGGAAACCTAGGAAATGATAGCACATAGTTAGCATATAGTAGGCTTTTTATGGTGCTTTTTATATATATTTTTTATTATTTTTATTTTATTTTTTATGGATTAATTGATATGTTATTTTTAGTGTATAGTTTTGTATAACAAAACAAATAACTGGACACGGATCAGCCAAGGCCAAGAAATAATTCCACACAGCGGCAACCGCATATAAAAGTCCATTAACACAATATAAAAAATCTGTTATTCAATAATGGTAAGCACTTTCACTTAGGAGCTTCATCAGACCAAAGACATTTTTGGTCTGATGAAGCTCCTAAGTGAAAGCGCTTACCATTATTGAATAAACCTGTGTTTTAACAGATTTTTTTATCTCGTGTTAATGGAATTTTATATGTGGTTGCCACTGTGTGGAATTATTTCTTAGCCTTGGTTGCTCCGTGTCCAGTTATTTGTTTTGTTATACTTTGATTTTGGACTCTGGATCACAGAGCTCTTATCTCAAGGTTTGCTAGTTACTTTGTGTTTCTTGGTATAGTTTTGTATGTTGAATTGTCTTAGTAATTGACTATTCTCTTGTTTGTAGTCATAGCAACATTTAATTGATTAATAAGCAATGAAGTATTTAAATGTACTGTGAATAACTGTTAGATTATGGTCTGAAGAAGCAATCTATAGAGACTGTGAAAGCACTTACCATCTGTTAATAAAAGTTTTTGGTTAATTCGTTTGGAAGTTTCAATGGATTTGTCCCTCTTCTGTGGATCTGTGTCAGGATTCAGTTCTTTTGTGTTTTAATACTTGTTGGTTTCCTGTACATTGTTTGTTGTCAGAGCAGCTTCCCTTTGCTTCATTATTTGTGTTTTACATTGTGGCTGCTACTGTGAACATGGCCGAAGGAAGTGTTACAACTGTAAAGTTGATTTATGTACCAGTACATTCAACTAACCAAGGTAACTTTGAATGTTTGTCCAACTTTTTAAGAATGGAATTGAACCCGCTCCTTACAGAAGAATGGAATTTATCTGCTCAAGTAGTTAAATGTAATGAGAATGACAAGGTACACCTAAGACAGCAGCTCTAGGAACTACAAAATAATTTATACAGTTTAAAAGGGTTACAGTGCCAAAGACTGCATTTAGAAGCCTGCTGTAAACTAAAAGTTATTCCAGGAGGGTTTGTGTCTCAAACATGCCGTCATTAGGAGCTCTTTATCCTGATCTACTTAAGTGGCAGCAAATTAATTCTGAAACAAGTTTCTTGTATATGCAACTGATTATAGAGTTTTTTGAACCTGAAGAAAAGGAGCTTTGTGCAAGAATACATAGGCTACAGGATGAGCTCTATAAAGAAAGTAATTGTGTATATGTTGTATGTTGAAGTACATATTTCTGAACTAATTGATCAAGTACATCAATATGAAATGAGACCATTGGTGTTTAAAAATAAAAAAATACAGATGGATATGTCAGATTTTAAAAATCAAAATGCTTTTACCTGGCTGAAGGAGGGTCATAATGTACTGGTAACAGCCCAGTTGAAAATAGTATTACTCTTGTGAACAGTACTGTTAATAAAACACAATTAAGTGGAATTATTTCTCCTTCCACCAGTAATCGTTTTGTTTCATGCATTAGAAGAGGAGCAAGGAGAAAGTGGCAGAAGGGCAGAAAGCCAAAAGAAAGCAGTCAATGGATGAGAGCCAGACATAAACTTTGAAAAAAAATGTGGAAACAGATGAAGAGCAATTAGTTTGGAACATTTCCCAAAGGATTTTATCGGACAGTGAACTAAATCTTCTTCATTGACTTTTATCGCCGCTAGTCTGGATGATTTACCAGACACTTTGTTGGAGCTTAGACTGTGCGAAATGTTGCTTTAAAATGAATGTTTAAAGTAAATAAAGATGAAGCTAATAACTTTAATTTGTTTAGGAAACAAAGCACATTTACACCACAAATGTCACTGGCTCTAGAGATTTTCACAAAAGCATGTGAAAATCAAGTCTATGAGTTGTTGAATGTAAATAATAAGAAAGATAGATTTGTTAATTTACGTGAGAAATATGCTTTAATAAATCTACAGAAAGACAAAGGTGTAGCAACTAGACCTGCAGATAAGGGATGGTCCGTTGTTGTAATAGACAGGTCCTTTTATGTTGAATCCATGAATAATATGTTATGAGATGTTAAGACATATAGAATGATTAATTCTGTTGACATACAATGTATGAAAGGAAGTTATTTCTATCACGAAAGATTTGTTTCAATATTATGTACTAGAACATCCTATTATTCCAAATTTGTATGGTTTACCTAAAATACATAAAAATCCTAACCCCCCTCCCTTTTAGACCCATAGTAGCAGGGGCAGGATGGATAACTGAGCCCATCTCAATTCATATAGAAAAACAATTAAGACCATTAGTGGATAAAGTAAAATAAAGTCCTGGACACCACTGTAGGTATAAAAACTCTTTATATTTTCCACAAAACACGAAAGATGAGCGCTTTCGTCTAATGACTAGACTTCACCAGATAAAAGCACTGGTACAAATAACAACTTTTATACATAAAGTCTCATTCGATAATTACACTCAATTAACATTTAAAGAAACACATCTATAAAACTTATACTTTCCTATTTAAATAAACCATATAAAATGCTGAAAGAACTTTATCCTGGTTTTCATGTATAAATTTCTACACATTGGTGTATCTTTGCACAATAACACTATTATTTAGTCATGTTTATAATGTAAAATCACACTGTTTAAACATTTTCAGCTTTTTTGTGCAATACAGATTTTATACTGATATAGTCATTAAGGCCAGGTGGGGTGTTGGATTTGCACCTAAGCTGCCATAACAGTTCCTTATACAGTAAAACATTTTTTGTGTCACCCCCTCCCCTAAAAAATCCCTTTGAACTAAATCAATGATGCCAAATTTAAATCTTATAAAGGAAGAAGGACAAGTTACACTATGCTTATACAAAGCACTTGTTTCCTTATGGGTCCTGATATCATATAGATGTTCATAAATGTCCTTTCAGTTTTACCTATATAATATGCACTGCATGCAGTGCATAAAGCCATGTAAACCAATTCTATGAGTTGTTGAATGTAAATAATAAGAAAGATAGATTTGTTAATTTACGTGAGAAATAGGCTTTAATAAATCTACAGAAAGACAAAGGTGTAGCAACTAGACCTGCAGATAAGGGACGGTCCATTGTTGTAATGGACAGGTCCTTTTATGTTGAATCCATGAATAATATGTTATGAGATGTTAAGACATATAGAATGATTAATTCTGTTGACATACAATGTATGAAAGGAAGTTATTTCTATCACGAATGATTTGTTTCAGTATTTTGTACTAGAACATCCTATTATTCCGAATGTGTATGGTTTACCTAAAATACATAAAAATCCTAATCCCCCCCTTTTAGACCCATAGTAGCAGGGGCAGGATGGATAACTGAGCCCATCTCAATTCATATAGAGAAACAATTAAGACCATTAGTGGATAGTTATGAGATAGTTTTACAAGACACAGAGCATTTTCTCAGGGATTTGCACAAGTTTCTGTTTGATAACCTGTTGACAGAGAATTAATATTCGGTTACATTAGATGCTACATCCCTGTTTACTGTAATTCCCAATGACATAGGGATAGAATATGTACGTGACTTTCTTATTAGGAACAATTTTTTCTCTGCACAGAAAATAGATCTGATTTGTTTCTTAATAGAGTTAGTATTGGAATTCGATATTTTTGTATTTGATGGAAAATATTTTCTGCAAACCACTGGCATAGCTATGGGTACCTCTTGTGCCAGTAGCTATGCCAATTTGGTCATGGCAGAATGGGAACATACACATATATTAGGTAATACTGGTTTTAAAGAAAGTGTCTGTTTTATCATTGTTTTGTTGATGATTTATTTATTTTATGGATAGGTGATGATTTAATACTCAATTTATTTGATGTATACTTGAATAACAGAAGCGAATTTTTAAAATTCACTATGAAAAGTTCTCAGTCAAATATTGACTTCCTAGATGTAAGTATTTTGAGAGATGAGAATAACAGGTTATATACTCAGACTTATAGAAAAGACTGTTATCATAATAGTTATTTGCATAGTGCCAGTATGCACCCCCCACATCTTTCATAATATAGTGAAGAGCCAAACAATAAGGAGCTCTAGGCTGCATGCTAGACAGCAAGACTTTGAAAGTAATTTTGCACATATTAGTAATGATTTTTTTCAAAGAGGGTATAGAAAAACTGAAATTAATGAAGCTTGTAACATTTCTAGGACTAGTAGGAAAGGAAGGGTAAGCCCTATTTTTCTACAGATAATCATGAAGCAGTAAATAATAAGTCTAAGTATGAGGATTTTGTTTCCTTTTGTATGATTCACATGACTGACACTGTAGTTATTAGCAGTATATTTAAGAAAAATTGGCATATTTTAGGTACTGATAAGTGAATTGCTACGGTGGTAGGGAAGGCACCTATGTTTATTTATAAGAATAAGAAGTCTTTAAAACAAGGTTTATGTTATTCTTGTAACAGTTGTAAGACAAATACCCCATTGAAGGGACAGGGTACCACCCAATGCAAAAGATGTGCTTTTTGTAAATTTATAGATATCAGTAACATGTTTATTCATCCAGTTACTAGTAAACAATATGCATTCAATATAGCAGCCAATTGTGTGAAAAAAATTTAGTGTATTTGGCCCATTATGTAAGCTGTTCAGTATTCTATGTAGGTAAGGCCAATTAGGTGCATTAGACACTGCATTCTAGACTATTATTATTGTGTTCCAAAAGAGCTGCAATACAGTGCAATTGCGGAACATATGTTGGAACAGGGAGAAAATCATTGGTTAAGATTTTTGGCTATAGATACGATTGAAGAAGGAATTAGAAAAGGTGATTCTGTAAATAAAACAGAACATAAAGAACTTAGATGGATTCTGTTACTTTCGGCTCATAAAGAGCCTCGCCTGAATGATTATGTTTCACTTAAACCAGTGTTAAAGGACAGGAAACCTAGGAAATGACAGCACATAGTTAGCATATAGTAGGCTTTTTATGTTTTTTTATATATATTTTTTATTGCTTTTATTTTATTGTTATGGATGTATTAATATGTGATTTTTAGTGTTTAGTTTAGCATGTTGAATTGTCTTTAGTACGCCTCAGTAATTCATTATTCTCTTGTTTGTAGTCATAACAACATTTAATTGTTAAATAAGCAATGAAGTATTTAAATGTACTGTGAATAACTGTTAAGAATATGGTCTGAAAAAGTTATCTGTAGAGATTGCAAAAGCACTTACTGTCTGTTAATAAAAGTATTTGGTGAATTGGTTTGGAAGTTTCAGTGGATTTGTCCCTCTTCTGTGGATCTGTGCCATGAATCAGTTCTTTTGTGTTTTAATACTTGTTGGTTTCCTGTGCATGGTTTGTCATCAGGGCAGCTTCCCTTAGCTTCAATAGTTAATTGAGGTCTGTTTTTGCTGTTATTGTTAATGGAAAGCCAGCAGGGGTAATGACATACCTTTCAACTGTCCAGATTTTTGCAAAATGTTCAAATTTTTGCCTCATATTGTGGTTTCCTGGTAAATCACGGAGGACTGAAGTAACTCAATAATGACATAGATTTGTGTTTCAGACTTCATATTCTTCAGAAAATACATGCTAACACAAATCCTGCTATTCTTGCAACATTTTTAAGTTTATAACATCAAGATTTAAAATTTGTTCCTATTTTGGGCAATTGTCCCTCCATTATTTTAGGCTTTGTAAAGATTTCTCGATCTAAGAGGTTGAGCGGTTTGAGCAATGGTCATCCTTTAAGGAGTTTTGGTTAGATGTGGAAATGCTAAAATGTTCTTTAACAAGTAGTAGGAGATGCTCCCTGTACTTGAGCCAGATCAAGCATTAAACAGGTTTCACAGCATAAAAGCATGCTTTTAGGATAGGGCAATCATGTTTAACTCAAGCATCTGAGATAATGAAAATATATGATGCTAGTGTAATAGGTAGGGTTTGTATTTATTCTAAACACATGCCTTACTTATTACACAAGTATGTATTTATTCTAATTGTTAAGCATACCCACTCCACATTTATAGTACTGATTTTCAGTATGTGGAGGCTTATTTGAGATTTCAAAAGGAGGATGAGTTTACTAGGACTAAGTTAGTTTTGAACTGAGTCCAAAGTAAGCTCAGAGAAGAAAGATGTAGAATTTGAAGAATATGTGAAATGCTTGAGTATTGGACATCTGGTAATATATTTTTCTATTGATTATGGCTAGGGAGTTACACTGGCTGAGTATGAGTGAAGAGAAACTGCTGAGAGTAGGTTTCAGAAACAATGGAGTAGTTGGAAGTGTAAGAATGGATGTTCAGCTTTAGATGTAGTCCATGGTGGAGGGATGACAAAATACTGGGCTATTATGAGTTGTTCAGAAAGGCTGGGTTACAGTTTCAGTGGTAGGAAGATATTTAGTGTTTCAGTACTTGTCAGAATTTCTGCTTGATCTCTTCTTCTACACACTGTCAGAAAGACTTAGTTTTTCAACTTAGTTTTTTTTTTCAGAATACTCTGATGTCATCATATTGTTAAATTGTATTTCTTTTGTGGATACAATTACAAGCTGGTGGAACTGGATATGGATTCCATTACTTACAGATATTTTTAAAGATAAGGAGTAAGTTCAGCATCAGATACATTCTTAGAACCTGGTATTAAATTTGGTATTCAACAGGCCTCAATTAGGGATGAAAAATGTGGCCCTACTAAAAGCAAGATAATGTACAGTAAGAAAAATTGCAAAAACTTAAAATGTTAATTATTAAAAAATATATGATGAAAAATTAAAAAAATATAAAAGACGTATGGACTGAGGTAATCATATGTTTAATTTTATAGAATTGAAAGGATCATGCTAGTTCCCATTTGGGATTTAAACCCGAGGCATCCAATATACCATTATATCTCTGCCACTGGGCCGGTATAAGCCTCTGGGCAGACAGATACTGAGTTTACCCTTAAGAAATTTAATATTTTAGGCATGGTGATTAAGGTCAAATTACAAGCACACATATCCATACTAACAGATGAACACATACATACAAACACGCACACACACACACACACACACACACACACACACACACACACACACACACACACTACATAACATATGTGAAAAAGCCAATTGAAAGATTGAGACTGTAAACGTCAATGGAAATATATACAGCATTTTGAACTGTATGCTGAAAACTTTTAATATACTAGGTAAATTGTTATGTGCATGTAGATGTGATAAGACAGTCATATGTGCATTTTTTATGTTATTAATTAAGCTGGATGGAAGCATTACTTTTGTTATCCTTTTAAATGAGTCACATTTTAACAAATACTAAATTACCTACTGAAACTATTTCTGTGATTGCAAATATAACTAAAGTGACATATTGGTGGTTTTCAACAAGCAAAATACATTTCTTCCATAAACTGTGATTAATCTCTCTGAGCTGTTTCTGTCCCACTCATACAGTGGAATGCAGGCCTGTAAATCTTGCTACTGAAAGGGTATCAACTAACTAGTAAAAGTTAAGCAATTTTTGGAAGATTACTGAATCCTCTACATTTGTTAAGTGGGTAAAAAAACATACATATACAGAAACTAATGGCAGCCAGAGTAAGTGATTGTACATGGTGCTCACTGAGTTGTTCTGGCCTAAAAGAGAAATGCACTGCTATAAATTGGTACTTACACTGCTTCTAACAGCAAATCACCACAATTGTCAGGCAGCCTGCTGTACACGCAGACACACATACATTTAGGTATGAGAGCTATCATTAACATTCCACTTTTAGGATTCTAATTCTGCTTAAGCAGAGGACATTTTCTGTAGGAGTTTGCAATTAGATTTTAATCACCACACAAAGTAAAAACATTGCCACTTTCCTTTATTCACATTCTTCACAGCTTCACCACGAATTTGAGCATGGAATGCATGCCAAAGTAATTATTTACATTTGGTTATGATTTTATAATTATAATCCATGAATGTTTAGCTCCTTTGTGCAAATATCAGGTTATACATGGCCATTTGCTTGTCATCTAATTATTGCAAAAGTAAAGTCACTGTTCTGGCAATGCATTACTTTGTGGTTCACTCTTTATTTAATTTGACTTGAAAACTAAAATATCACACTATGTCAGAAGTAACAGAGCCATAGAATTCCAATGTCCTATGAATTTCTGCAAAGCACTGTACCAGAAAAAGGAAAATTACAGATCCAGATGTTTAGTTTTTTTCCCTAATTGTGAAAAACCTGAAAAGGTGCAGCTTGCCATACATGTTGCAGTAGAGGCAGTACTAAAATGCAGAATATGTCTGAGTTTCATGAGGCAGGGAGGCATACAATTGTGACAATGAAACACAAATTCTGTAACTATTGTAGACTAAGGAAACGTTAATTTTTTTAATTTATATTTTATGCTGGCATACTATTGTGAGGAAAGTAATGAAACAAGTATTATAGTTTTAATAATAAAGCCAAAAGGTATGGCTGGAATTCATAGATACTCACTGCGTATCCATGCAGTATTCATTTTTGAGAGGATCATTGAATGAAAACTGGTGTAGATAACCAGATATGAAGTAAGACTGACTACTACTGCCAGGCTGAGAGAATGTCTAATCCAAGAGAAGAAGCACAATTTTAATTGGATAAGCAGTACATGGCTTGTTGATGCTGGGGCCATGATACAGAAGAGAGTGTGATGTGCATGATGTGCATCACAAGGAAAGCAGTTTAATGCAGCCATGTCACTGCTTACAGACACACACAATACCGTGATGCATGCTGCAGCTTACTCAGGTTCAGCATGGGAACAGTAACATAGTAACCATTAGACAGTCCATGGATGGTCTGCACAACAAAGTGACAGGAAAATAGGAAAGGAGAGCGCAGCAAGCAGAAGGAAACATAAAAAAGTAACCATGAAGGTGGGGTAAGGAAAGCAGATTTGTTTGAAGGAGATATACCTTTTTCACATGCAGAAAATAAGAGTGGGTTGGAAACAAAGTGATAGAAGATTATCGATGAGACAAGGCAAATAGCAGAGGCAAACTAACAAACATAAAATACAGTCCCAGACAGGATCAATTGACACATAAACGTTTAATGGATGGATGCAGACCGTGATGATGTGAGGTAGTACCAGCTATGCGAGGAGGCGTAGGGCAGAGGATGTGTGACATATGCCATCATAGCTAGCTGGAGTTTTGTAATGAACTATATGTCATTTGTATATCAAACTGATTTGTACAGATGCTTGTGTAATGAATATATTTGTAAAGTTGCTTGTGTTAAAAATGTATCTACTGGACAGAAAAGAAGTATACATGTATGTTTGACTGTATTGTGGTAACTGCTGAAATGTATATATGTTAACAGAGTATGCTGGAAGGGAACGGGTTAAGCTCAACCCAGCTTACCTTTGGAAAAATAGTCTGAAATTAAATTGCTTGGTATAAGCCATAACGATTGTATCTCACAGGTCTAAATGTAGCCAGAGACACAATGTCTGTGAAAACCAGGACTAGGAAATTTTGCTGTATTTTTCTTAGTGCTGAATTAACTGCTATCCTGGATGGGTGGAAGTGTTGAAATGGTTTTGTAGCTTCCAGATGCTGTAACACATCTTAGCAAAGCTCTATGTGTGTTTATTGTGACACATATGTGCAAGGTCCTGGTTCTGTTTCTAGTAAAGGGGGGTTAGTGTTGGAACCACAGAGTCAGGTGTCCAGATGTGATGTCATTCTGTAATTCAGCTCTGAAATGATGCGTTAATACTAGATGAGACAAACATTTCAGGCAGTCTGTTTGTGAAACCTGGCAAGAAACACCACTCACCCACATCACCTTGCCTTCCTCTATTAAGTAAGTAAGGAACAGTAATTCTATAAATCAGTAAGGAAAATATAGTGAGATTAGTTAAGTATTGTTTTTCTGTATCTGTGTGAATCTTTCCATCTGTGTTATTTTGAATACTTCATGTGATTGAAACTCTGGTGCTTATTGTAAATAGATATTCAGTATTTTCATGGTTTCTATTTTATTATTTATTAATTCAGTATTTTTATTATTTATTATTAAATGTATCTATACTTTTCATTGTGGCTGGTCATTTTAGGAAATATTTAACTTTTGAGAGTATTTAAATTTATTTAGTGATGCTGTGGTATCATGCTCCTGAAATTCTTGCTGTTCGGTCAACATTTCCATTGGTGTGTGCGTGCGTGTGTGTGTGTGTGTGTGTGTGTGTGTGTGTGTGTGTGTGTGTGTGTGTGTGTGTGTGTGTGTGTGTGTGTGTGTGTGTGTGTGTGTGTGTGTGTGTGTGTGTGTGAGCTACTTGGAATAGGGACAGAGCTCCTTAGTTGTCAGTGTGGATTCTTATTTGGGACCTGGAGAGAGAAAGAGAGAGAGAGTCCAGTCCCAGGACTGCAGTGTGTTCTCTGTGTGCTCTTGATGCAGAGAGCTGCATCTGAAAATACTGTGTGTGTCTATTTCTCTCAAAGTGAACATTTCCCCACCAGTGTTCTTGGTGAGGATTGAGGCTTCTTGATCACTTGCCCAGAAAAGGGATGTTAATCAGAAATAAGAGGGAGAACAGCTGCTGATTAGAAGGGTTTGACAAAGATTATGAAATGGGGAATGACACATAATGGAGACAAAACCCCAGCTCATGGAGAGAGTGCCATGATCAGATGTCAGGTTATATCAGAGTTCAATTAAGTCTCTATAAAACTATATTTGAATAAAGATGAAAGTACTTATTATGATTAAACATTGTTAAAAGAAATGTGCTTGATTTTTCTTCATCTCCATGAGTTTTTTTTTAATTCTTATTTTGGATTTTCTTCTATTGTCTGGAAAAATATTGTTCCCAGAGTGTTTTGGGCATTATAAATAGTACCTTGTACAGACCACCTAGCAATTTTAGGAATGGAAGCCCTTTCTGTTGATTTAATGCAGTCATTCTGGACTACCTGGGGGCTTGATGGCAATGTATGTATAGTCTATTTCTCCTAGAATGTCAGGAAAATGTAGTGTTATAAAATGCCTGTATGGTATTGGTAATCTCTCAATGAAGTCCTGGGGAAATCTAGATATACACCTTCACATGTTACAGCATATATTTGAGGAACGGGTACAGGATTTGTGAGACTGTTGCCTTTAATATCCCTGATGCATCCATAGTAGGTATTTATAAGCTCCATGTAGCTAAGGTAGTTAATGCTGCACACACCTTAGTATGAAAAGGAATGAGCACATCACATGTTATTCTCTTTATTTATTTTACTTATGAATTGCATTTGCTTACTGGATAGTCCAACTGGGCATAAAGCTAGCAATTCTCAGAAGATGCATGGGAAAAAAGCTCAAGAAAATTTCCAGCATTACATAAAGAAACTAGCAAATAAATAATCAACAAATATACAAAATTTAAAAGCTCTGGAAAAAAAATTCTAAAAAGAGCATAGTAAATGAAGTATACAGGCAACGAACAGAGGTGTTTAAGAAATTAACAAATATACAAGATTTAAAAAGAGTACCATTAATGCAGAATCTAAAGAGCTATGAAACATGTTTGGAAAGAACTTGGCAGGGGGAGAGGAAAGGAGGAAATAGAGGATTAGTATTAAGAAGTGAAAGAAAATGTTTAGGATAGATAGAAGGAAGAAGAGGGAGAGGTAGAAGACAAAGAGGAAATATTGAACCAATAAATAAAGGTATAGTGCTGGGCTTCCTCTGTTGATGTAATAGCTATGATCATCAACATAGGAGTCACTGGGTTTGATAGTGGCAGTTATCACATGATGCTGAGCTATAGCTGCTGTTAATGCAACAATAGCACTCCACAAATTCACTGTGATCTTCACTGGAAAATCTGACGTGCAATGGTGTAGTTCACCCATCTTATGCATTTCAGTATTTGTCGGACATTTTGGCTGTCATCATTTGTATACGCTATCTGGCTTATTTGCATAGATTTCTCCATGTCCATGTCATTAAGCACTCATCAGCATGTGCTGCATACCACACTATTTGTCCCTTGCATGAACTCATTGTTTCTCTGAATCACTCACTCCCTATGTATTGCTCCCACCTGTATTAATTTTCACTGCACACTGTGCTACTCTTCTATAGGTACCACCCTATGAGCATAATGAGTTATATAACACAGTTGCATAACAGAGTGCTTTCATATTTTAGATGATTAGTTGAGGAACAGACTGCTAATATATAGTGTGATACAGTTAGCATAAATGCACACATATACATGGCCAGCAAAATAATTTGAAATCAAGTCAAAAATAATTATCACAAGATATGGATGTGTGTTATATTGCATGTGAGAAATGTGACAAAACTGGTTCACAAAAATCACTTAACTCAGAAGTGTTATTAAGTATTATTTAAGAAACTTAACTGCATCTCATAAAAACTGCAAATACAAAGTTTCACTCATGATATTCTGCCTTAAACCTTTTTTGTATATTTTGCTTTTTCTACTACAAATCTAATTCTAGTAAAAATAATAACAGTCATGTATAATAATGGAAATGTTTTTAATTTATTATTTGTTTTTCTCAGTGTTAGTATGCCTAATATTGTAAACACTGTTTATTTGAATTATTATCAGGGATTCATTAAAAGGCATAGCACTTTTGAATTATTCTCAGGGATTCAGTAAAGGGCCTAGCATGAGCAGTACTGCTCGTGTTAAAAAGGCCCTGTTCCCACAATGTGCTAATTTGTGATTCAGAGACAGGTTATCCATAATGAGGCAAGATCCCATTATCAGCTAATTTACATGATTCTGAATTGCATTTACTACCTCGACATACAGATTATTGCTGATCTGCATGATTTGGTAGTAAAAAGTGCTGCTGGTGTAGTCAGTGGCATTCCCCCTAGTCACTCTTCCACACATGCACGGACATAAAACAACACATACATACACACACATGCATGCACACACATAGACACCGACATACAGACACACACACACACACACACACACACACACACACACACACACACACACACACACACACACACACACACACACACACACACACACACCATGGTCCTCATACCTGCCCCTGTCCTGCCTGCCCTCGCATATTTCTTCTCTACCCCCATAATACTCAAAGTGCTACCACTGCCTGTAATTAGCATGGCCTGGTGTCTAGTGCATACCCCCACCCCTACCTCCCTGTAGTGATGTTAGTGCTGTTAACACACATAAGTATATTATATCCCTGGTGGCTAGTGATTACCCATCCCCAGGATCCCACTAGGGATATTGGTGACATTAAGGCACTTCACTGATATGTCCTTTGGTATCTAATGGCTCTACCTACCCCTGGTCTCCATACTATGGTCATAGCAGGTAGTTGAACGTTGCTTCACAGTAGAGGCAGCCACACTGATCTATATATATAAGTGATTTCTTGAATTGTTTGATGTATATATGCCTTCCTAAAGGCAGCTCCAGGGAGAAAGAACACATGGCTAATTAGCATATGCCTCTCCCAGACTGCCTCATTAGCATTCAGTATTATCGTGGGGCTTGCATGTCTTCTTGCTACAGCAGCATGAAGCACCATGATTGGGTGGTTGCTGAATTACAAAAAGGTACAGCGACATGTACATGGAAGTGTACACATTGCTTTACCTTCTTGAATCCTGCCATTATTTTATGATACTGTTTTGCTGATTTTTCTACTTCATTAAGATATGTCTATCTATCTACATACACACACACACACACACACACACACACACACACACACACACACACACACACACACACACACACACACACACACACACACACACTATGTACAATTATTTGTATTTCCCGTTCCTGTGTTTCACATATAATGTTTATTTATGCCAATATGTGTTTTGCACTTGGCCCTGGGTTGAGTCTGAAAACATCATGTATGGATCAGTGCTGCAAACAAATCATCAGTATTATACAAGGTGTGGGTCTAAGTATGCAGGAAGAAGGTACCCTGCATTGGGTCTGTTATGCACTCTAAGTAATAAGAGTAGTAATGTTACTGATTTGTAAAAAAAAATGCTGAAATATAAGTAAGAATTAAAGCAGATATATATATATGATATAAAAGAATACATGCAATTACTCATTTTAATACTGCAGCTATCAAATGAATTAATAATATGTGATGGCAAGAATTCAAATATATATTTGAACATAAGGAATAAAGGTATTGTTAGATTCAAGTGACTGGCTAACAGACTAGTGTTTTGTTTAGGTTTAGCACTGTGGCAGAATATAACAATGTGTGCAGAAATGTTCAAATAACTGAATCTGAGAGATGCACTATATCCATCCATCTGAAAATTACTTTTGCATTCAGGAACGTTAGTGTCACTACTGAGATAGAATATTATTTTCTTTTGAATAGAAGAGCAAAAACTGTAATTTCCAGCTTTAGCTTGTAGAAATAGAAACTTGTTCAAACTGAGTCATTCAATTTGTAAGGGACTTGGCATTGTGACATGATTTTCTAAAATACATTTAACAATTTGACAGTGGGTCATACATTGATCAGTGTGTACCCCAGTAACCGAAATGTAAATGATAATTATTAGTCAGTAACTTGTATAATTTACAATATGAATCTGTTGGCCTAGAATGATTCTTTAGTTTGCATCACATACAGATTGATCATAACACATCTCTAGTCAATCATATGTCCAGAAACGTTACAGCAGACTTAACGAATTGAAGAGAATTGCACATAATGGTCAGCACTGACATGATCATGATAGAAGTTGTACCAAATGGCCAAGTGAAAGAAATGGTTACTGTTGATAAATCAGTATGACCTTTATTTGCATAGATATGCAAACGTGTATTAATACAATTGAAATGGAAGATTACACTTTTTTCTATAGAAGAAAAAGTAGTTACATGCATGCTGAATATATTTTTCCTCTGTGCTGAATACAAATCACGAATTATAGCAAGTGCAATGAGATAAAAACTGCTCTGAACTGTGTGTTTTTAGTATACCTATTAGAAAGTAACAACCCCCTTCTTTCCATTTTTTACATGTTGTTGGGGTTTTATGTCAGATGACTGTCACCATCTCTCTAAATTCAGTGCCACACTCCTGCCTTCTTCAGCGCTCGTGCCTGACTGTCACAGATCTTTCCTCACACAGTCCATCCACCTCTTTGCTGGATGCCCTCATTTGCTGGATGCCCTCATTTCATTTTACTTTCTTCCTGTCTGTCCTAAATCTACATCAACAGATTGTCTTTTCCTTTTCTCAACATGTGCCCAAACCAGCATAATATGTTCTATTTCATCTTTTCTGCAAATGAAGCTACTTTGGCTTCTGCTCTTTTGCTCTCATTTCTTCACCTGTCCCACACTGTGCATACTACCACCCTTCTCAGGCACTTAATTTCCATCACCTCTAGCTTCCTCATCTGCTCTGCCTTTACTGCCCAGCTTTCTGTACCATATAGTAGTACTGGTCACACTACTGTCTTGTACACCTTACTTTTCACCTTCTTTGGCATTCTTTTGTCATACACTACACCTGAGACTTTATGCCAGTTGGCTGCAGCTGCTCTGATTCTAGCTTTGACATCTTCATTCAGACTTCCCTTCTCCTCAATTACCCATTCCAGATACTTGAAGCTATTTACCTGATCCACTCTCTTCATTTCTATCTCGGTTCTCAGCTTCTTCTGATTTCCCCAATTTGCCATTACCATTGTCTTATCTGGACTTAGTTTCATCCCATGTGCCTTCAATTTTGCATTCCATTCCCCTATCCTTTCCTGATGTCCTTGTTCAGAATCGACCTATAATGCCACATTGTCTACATACTGCAGTTTTGTTGATCTGTCCCATCTGACCTATTTGCTAATGTAGTCCATCACCAGTATGAAGGGCTGTGGGCTCAGAGCTGAACCCTAGTGCACACCAACTCCCACTGGGAACCACCCTGTGAGACCGAACACTGTTCATACCTGAGTCATTGGATTCTTGTACAAAGCCTGCACTAATTCTAACAATGTTTCTGGGACTTCAAACCACCACAGTACTGCCCAAATCAGCTTTCCTGGGACCTTGTCATATGCTTTCTCCAAGTCTAGGAATGTCCAGTTGGACTCTTAACTTATCTCTATCTTCTTCTCAACTGTCTAACTGCAAATATTGGGTCAGTTGTGTTGCATCCTGATCTGAATCCAAACTGCTCATCTCCCATCTTACTTTCTACTACTGTGCATATTCATTTATCAATCATCATCTCCAGGATTGTCATGCAATGTTAAGGAGTTTGATACCTCTCCACTGCACACAGATGTGAACGTCTTGCATGCTGGCATGAGTATGCTTATTCTCCAGAAATCTGGGATCTGCTTTTCTCTCTGCACTGCTATGACTACCCTCAGGAGCCATTTCTCCCTTATTTCACCCAGCATGTTTATCATATCTACTGTGACCTCATCTGACCCTGCTGTTTTCCCTGACTTCATTTTCCTTAGTGCTAGTCTTTCTACTTATCTCATCACAGGTGTGTCTGGGGCAGTTTTATGTGGGGTTTTCATCATTCAGAAGCTGCTGGAAGTACTCCTTTCATGGTGAGCAGGTTGTTGCTGGTATCCCTGTGTCTGACTATCTCCTTTTTCATTCTGTCTTTGCCTTGCAACATGATTGTGCCACCTACTGAGTCACTTTCCAGCTTGATGGTAGAGTGCCTCTGATGCCCTGATCTTTGCTACTGAAACTCCTTTTTTAGCTTCTTTGTTAGCCAACCAGTATTCCTTCCTAGTCTGGTCCATCTTTTCTGAATCCCACTTCTTTTGATGACTTCTTGGACTTCTGCATTTCTGTATGGCTTGGCCACTGATCTGTAGTCTTCTTACATGTCATATTATTCTGTCTGTTAGTCCTGCAAATGCAATGCAACTGCTCACTATCATAACTCTGCTGTAGGGCATAGGCTGAGACTGCATACTGCCCTATCATTACACTGGAATGAGTCTGAGTCTGTCACTAATTCTAATGACATCCCCTTCATTTCCCACACCATTTCTAGTCTGTCCTGTTCCTAAGTAGCAGACTTTTTCATCTTGTCTCTCAGATATATAGGATGGCTAGCCTCCTCCATACCAACATGTCCTCCACTTCTAAGCTACATTATGTCAGTGTAGCAATTTTGACGGGCTGATTGGTTTTACATCCAGCTTTTGCTCAACAGACCTATCCCAGGTAACCTGATGGGCAAATGGACAGACAGCCAGTGATTTATTGATCCAGGGCTGCTGGGCTTTATAGTGGGCACACACTGGTCAATAGGGGCATATAGACCCCTATCTTGAGGATGGATACTGCGCACTACATTAGACAGCTCCCGTCATTGGTGAGATTGAGATGAAAACACTCAGCATGTTTTTCTTTAGAGATTGTAGGAACCCCAGAGAGAGAGACACACACACACAGGGAGAACATACAAACCCCAAAGAAGCATTAGTCAGAGGTCAGGATCAAACCTTGCGCATGTGAGACAAAGACCTTAACTGTTATGCCAACTGGCTTGCAGAAAGAAATGATAAGATAAAGTTTCTTCACTCCTTCTTTCACCCCAGTCAGCTTTGTCTGCATACATGAGTTCTAAGCTGAGCCTAGGCCATCTGAGCATAGTCAGAACTTCAGCCATGAAAACCATGAGGAACATTAAGCTACCACAATAAAGAAATATTTGAATGTCATGTATATGTCAGTGCTGTATGCCATTGAATGCAATACACCACAATGTGCATAGTCATGTGATACACTTCATCTGTAGTGTATAAAATGCAAAGCAAAGTAATCAAGTTAGCAGCACATCATTTCATGGTTATTTCATCATTATTTTTGGGGGTCTTGTAAATCCAAATATTACAGCAATTCTTCAGCTATGCAGACATAAGACACTATGAATAAACTATGTGTAGACCTCAGAATACTTCTGTGATGAATGAAAATGCCATTGATATGGCTGTACAGTAACTGAATTTCATTTTCTCTTTATAAGTTTTAAACAAAAATATAAAAGTTGATACTTTCATGCTCTTACATAATTTGCCTAGCTTCTTACTGCAATGGAGCATCAGCAGCAAAAATGTTAATGAAATAATGTGCTTTTTTTGCAGGTAATATCTTTGTTATCAGCTTGTCTGCAGCAGATATGATGGTTGCTGTCTACCCTTATCCATTAATTACATTTGCCATTTTGCAGAAGACATGGACCTTGGGTTATGTTCAGTGCAAAGTGACATCAGTAATACACGGCCTTAGCCTTACTGGATCTGTCTATAACATAATGTCGATAGCAGTTAACAGATACTTTTGCATCTGTCACAGCACTAAATATGATAAAATCTACAGCATGAATAACACTTACTGCTATGTTTTCCTGATATGGGTAGTAATCATTACTTTACTGTTGCCAATGGCCACAACTGACAGCTTGCAATATGATCCACGGGTATATTCTTGCATATTCAATATCACCACAAACCTGTCTTTGACACTTATTATGGCAGCCTTCCAGTTTATAATACCCATAACTGTTGTGATCTTCTGTTACCTGAGAATCTGGATTTTGGTCATTCAGGTCAAATACCGCATCAGACAGGACAGCAAACAAAAGCGGAAACCTAGCGAAGTGCGAAACTTTTTGACCATGTTTGCAGTTTTTGTTATTTTTGCAGTCTGTTGGGGTCCAATCAGTTTTATAGGTTTAGTGGTTGGCTTTAGCCCCACTGGAAAGGCTCCTACTATTCCTGACTGGCTATTTGTGCTGAGTTACTTCATGGCCTACGTTAACAGCTGCCTGAATGGGATTGTTTATGGAGTATTTAACCATAATTTTCGAAGTGAGTACAAAAAAATTGCCTTATCCCTATGCACCTTTCTGTCAAAGCTGCTGTAGAAAGTATTTTAGAAGAATGAAATATTTAAAAATTATGCAGTGAGATTTCTTTTGTAAAAGGCTACTATTTTGTGTTTACATGTTTAACTTACAGATCCCTTTAATTATTAACCTAATCTTAAAATCTGGAATAGTGGACATTTGGAAATCATGAAAATTATTTTAGATCAGTACCTGTTAGTACAGTCTCTTATTTTAGTAATTCCACTGCTACTTCTAAATGCATTACTATATATTTCAAACAAGAAGTCATGACATTTCTCAGCTTTAATAATTTACCTTGATTACATTAAAACTCTAGAGGAGCAATTGCATTCTATTAATGTAAGACACATCTGAGCATTTCTAAGGCACAGAATAGTAAACGGTCTATCTTGGTTACTGAGGCATTTGATTTGACATTGTTAAAACACTAATTAGGTGTTATGTGAATAACAATAAATAAACTGTCTTACTGAAAGAAATGTAAACACATTTTATGTCATTCAAGTAAAATTAAAGGTTGGTTTCTTTGATGGACTACAGTAGAAATAAATATTTTGAATTGTAATTATCTCTAGTTTAATCATAAATCATCTTAGAACATTCTTTTGAAATCAAATAATCGCAAAGCTATTAACTCAGTACAATATTTTTTGTTTATTTTGCCATTACAAGCTGTAGTAATAATTGGGTTCAGCTTTTGTTTGGTAAAATATTATGCAAGCAGTCTGCTTTGGTACAAAAAAATCACTTATGAAATGAGCTATCTCAAGTTCATGACATTAATTTTTGATCTTGGATGGAGGATTGTAGCCAACTCCCCTAACATTGTTAATTGTAACAAGTGTGCCAGTATAACTAATGTGTGTGCATGTGTGTTTTTGTTGGCAGGGGTGCTTACTTCAGATATTTATCATATTTCTGTATATGTAGTTTACTGTCACAACTATGTCTAAGACAGGAAAGTTAAGCAGTTTCAATGAACTGTTTGAACTGTAAAAACCTCAGAGGAATGAGACATGTCTTAAGATTTGAAGAATGATCTCTCCTGGAATGTGAATGTTGTCACCATATGAAATTTAGTGGTACCATTTCATTTTGAAAGCATTTCCTATATGCCATGACTTAACATGTAATCTAAAGCATGTCTAAAATGTTACATTAGTAGTTTTCAGAGTTAGTTGTTAATTATCAATTTTTGTTTCATTTATATGACTTTTGAATATATGAATAGGAGTTAACCATAGTTATATTTCATTGTATTTTTAATGAATTTGCATAAATGCTGTAACAAAAAAAAATCTACATAATGAGCTAGTAGATGATATAGTTAAACTGTTGGATTACTTTTCTACATGGCTCTGTATTATAGGTATTTATAAAATTAGGCAAAAAAAATACGTATTTACAAATGCCTTTTGTGTTCCTCTATTAAAATGATGATAACAATTAACCCTGATGACTGATTTAGACTCCCATGTTAGGAAGAAGCAATATAGAGCACGGCAGAAATGATATAATATTTACATGTCTTATTATCCATATTTCATAAAATGAGATCATGCTATTATTATAAGTAATGACAATTTACCACCTAGACCCACCCTAAGCCTAACTACTGGTTTCAGAGCTATTAATACTGTTTTATATCTTAAAATACTGAGACTGTGCAGGGAATATCACGTGTCTACATATTATTACACTGGAGTTGGTTTTGTCATGTTTGATATACTTTTATGTGAGACTGTGAAAATCCTCAAAGAGGGAAAATTAATCTTCATTTTCTGCAAATATCCCCTTTTCACTGACTGAAGGATTCGACATTATTATATTAATCCAAAGTAATCAAAAAGTAAATTATAAAAAAAAACAATTTCTATTTTTTGCAGGGGGCAAGCCTCCAATCCCCCATACCTCCTGCTAATTAAATGTACAAACTCCCAGATTACACAGCAGGCAAAATTCCCAGTTCCTACTCTTCCATAATCTGGCACAGAAAAAAGCCAGTAATGTGCAATCAGTTCAGTTTGGGTGAAATGCACCAGCTTTTCTTCTGGTTGACCAAAGGAGCTCTGATCCATATTAATTACACCTCTCTCTCTCTCTCTCTCTCTATATACATATATATATATATATATATATATATATATATATATATATTTATATATATATATATATATATATATATATATATATATATATATATATATATATAAATATATGGGTTACCTTCAGAACATCGACAGACCGTTTCATTGAAACCCATTTCACTGATAGACCATTTCACTGACAACTAGTAAATGCAGGAATTCAAGGCAAATAGGGATATGTCCCCTTCCCCAATGTAGTGCGACCCTGGGGTTAGTATATATAGTTAGGGGGGGTGTGGGGGGCATAGCCTTCCACATCGGGGGGTGCCTATTTTGGTTTAAAAGAAGAATATAACACAAAAAGTACAGAATTTAAACCAAAATAGGTGGGGGGCTTCACCCCCCCCCCCAACTATATATACTAACTCCAGGGTCGCACTACATTGGGGAAGGAGACAAATCCCTGTTATTTGCCTTAAATTCCTGCAAGTAGTAGTTGTCAGTGAAATGGTCTGTCAGTGAAATGGGTTTCAATGAAATGGTCTGCCGATGTTCTGAAGGTAACCCATATATATATATATATATATATATATATATATATATATATATATACATATATATATATATATATATATATATACACACACACACACACACACACACACACACACACACACACACACACATACACACAGGAGACCTTAATTTACTTAACTTTCTTTAAAGTTGATAAGTTGATATCTGTTTTGTTGACACACTTTGATTGACAAAATAGCTGCTTGACAGTTGTGCAAGATTGCTACATTACCACTGATGAGAAATGTGCCCTTTCCTCTGTATTGTGTAATCAGATAGTTAGAATATGGAATTATCAGGGAGTGTGGAGGTACAGCCCCCACATGAAGGATGCAGGGGTGTTTGCTCCCATGCAAAAATGTCATTTTATTGTTGCATGCTCTCAGGGTGGTCATAGAGCATGCGCAATTAACTTGTCAACATTTTTTTTCATTTTTAGTTGCCACAAGGATGTTTAAAGTACAACTCCAAATATACAATGTTTTCATATTCCGCATTGTATATAATGTTTTCATCTTGGTTGCATATACAGTTTTGCATACATAATTAAATGTAATGGATAATTAATGCTATGCTTTATCATGCAATCTGTGACTATAGAAAGAGGAGAAAATAAGAGATTACCTGTGCATTTGTATAAAGTTGAGGAAGACAGAAATACAAAGAAAAACAAGCGGAGACAAAGACTGACATTTGAGTTAAAATTAGTAAGTAGTTGTACTATGAAGGAGAACAAGGATTAAATAGAAGTAAGTAATTAAGAAATAAAATCAGTTAAATGTTTACAGTAGTAGATAGAAGGGAAATTACAACAAGCAGCATATAGGAATTTAGTATAAAGCAGCTACTGTTTTGTCAGAGGCATTGGGCTTGTATTTTCAGTGGAATTTAACACAATTTATTAAGGTGATAATATTATGAGGGTCAGATATTTGTGTTACAGCATTGTGTCTCAACAAAGAGAAATGTAGTTTGATATTATAGATACCTGTCAAAAGTCACACTGGACATATAGTGGCCTAAACCAGCTCGAATAACACCAGTTGCGATCCATATTCTACCTTTGTTAGCTTTTCTATGAAATACCACTCTATGGGGTTCCTTTTGAAATTCCAAGTACTGCATCTGCTATCCTCAGAACAATGAGACTGAACATTCAAAGATAACAATATACATTCCCCTGAGATACAGAGATCTTTGAGTTTGTATATATAAGTAGCAGGGCTTGTGACAACTCTTCAAGTCAGGGATGCAGAGATGTGAAGCTCCCCTGCTAAAATACCTTAATAGTATTACAGTATGTTCCAAAATTCACTGTATTTCTTTGGGATTTGCACTTTAGTTTTTGGAATCAAGGGGCATATAAATATGAGCCTCATACTTGCAAAAAGGGTCCTTTTAATACACAGATAAAAACATGGGACCACCAAAAATTATTGTGTACTGTATGATTGTGTCACAAAATATTACTGGAACAAAGAAGCAAGTCCTTGTATTTAATGTGTCAGTGCATGAGTAATTGAGTTGTTGTACATGTTATGCTTTAATTTCAGTTAGTGGGACTGAGAGAAGAGGGAAAAAGTAAGTTTTGTGATTCTTTTCATGTGGCCACAATATACTGTATTCAGAGAAGTTTGGTGTGGGAGTATTGCACCCACTTAATAAGGTCACTTTTTAAGTGTGTATTGTAATGCAGCTTTAAGTGTTTTAGTAGTGATTATTCATGTGTTAATTAAATGGGATGTAATTATTCCTGTTAAATGCAAACACACCTACACAATATGAATCATTCCTTAAATAAAGCAACTTTAATATAAATAAATCTAGTAATGCAATATAGCCTTTTATCATGCATGGTTGAGCCATCATTTTTATTATGTATCAGGAGATAATAAGCAATAACAGGGATGAAATTATTTTATTTTCATCCTAATATATTTACTGAAAGGATCAGTATTTCTAAAGATAGATTATTAATAAAGTGTGTTTATTAGCATTTGGTTAATTTCAGTAGTTTTCTTTGAGGCTGCTAACTATAAGACCATGGAAAAGCTGACAGAGTAGCCTAAAATATGAATACTGAGGTTCAGTGCAGATAAAGACAACATGCTACACTCTGACCACAGCAGCCATGGTACATATTATCAGTTAGAGGAATGAAACTAAAGGCAAGAGGGCAGGAAAAAGATCTGCACTAGAACTCTGGGAGCAGAGTGGGAGACAATTTATAGCATCTAACAGAATGCTGGTGTGTGTTCTCAAAAAGGTAGACACCAGAAGCAAAAAGGTTATGCTCCTGCTTTATCATGCATGGGAGAAAACATGTCATGTGCACTATGCATTTTAGGAGGACATAGATGCAGAGGAATATTAGGTTGCTTGAAGGAGTATAGTGGAAAAATAACCAAAAGGGTGCATGGGGTGGAGAGGGAAGGATACATCCAGTAAAAGAGAAGGTAAAGGACTCTCTCCACAGACTAGACATGACATGATATGTGTCCACAAGGTCATATGAACTAAACAGTTACAATATTATACAGGACTGCAGGAACAAGACTTAAAAACTGTTTAATAACAGCTGAAAACAAAAACAGGTTAAGAGCTTTTATCCCAAACAAAACCAAAAGGACTTCATCAGAACCTTCAAGGAGCTTGTGCATTGGATGGAAAGGGTAGGATAGGACCAGTAAAAGAGAAACTAAAGGACACTCTGCACAGACTGGAAGTAGCGTTGTATATGTCCACTATATCATATGAGCTAAACAATTACAAAGTAATAGAGGACTGCAGGAACCAGACTTAAAAACTGATAAAAACTAAACAACTTAAACACTTTTGTCCTAAGCAAAACCAAAAGGACTTCATAAAAACCTCCAATGAATTTGCACATAAAGGGAAGGATACATCCAGTAAATGGAGGAGCTAAAAGATTCCCTTCAAAGCCTAGAAGAGGCACGATATGTGGACACAAGATCATATGAAGGAGATGCGTAGAACAGTGAGAATGGATGAGTGGACAAGTGCTTTAGATTAAGAAGCCAACTACTCTTTGAATCATCAAAAGTACTCAAGGAATGAAATATCAGTGTGAAGGTGAAAGCTGAATCCATGGAGGCATTCAAGTGAACATGAAACAGACGGTGAAGATAGAAAGGGAAGAGAGGACTGAAAGGGAGGTAAAATCCTTAATGCACTTTAAGAACAGACTAAAGAAGCAAATTGCCCTTTTATTCCATCAAGCAAATATAATATATCTTTGGTAGCATCTTTGCCTCTATGCATGATGACCATCAAACATTTTGCAGTCTGACTTCAGCCATTCATTCCCACATACTGACTATCCCCAGCAGAAGGATGAGAGAATCCAGAGGTGTTATTATCCAAGCAGCCCTACTAGAAGTTTGCCCCTCCCTGGCATCCTGTCAATGATGGGATTATTGTTAAGTCTCAACCCTTCCACAGATGAGAACCTCTCTACACCACTCAATTGTTAGTACACATTTCTGTACAATTGCATTGATGGCTATGCAATTGTACAATTGCATTGATAGCTATGTGACTGCTTTATAGAGCTTATTCTATATGCTCTAAGGTCATTTCACTGTTTCAGCACCACTTCTGTAAGGGATTATACCATTGCTGATATGGACCACACCTATCCTCTCATGCTAGCTCCAACAGCTGTCCAAGCCAATAATCAAGCTTGGATCACCTGAGTTGCAGTTGGAGTTTTATCCTTCTGTACCATCAATGATGCTATCATTTGCAATATATATTATATACTATGTGGATACATTCTTAAACAATCTATGTAAACTAGATATAGTAAAACATGATTCATAAAGAGTCATCCAAAGGGATATTTCAAAAGTCACATCTGTAGAGGTTAGCAGGAAAGGGCATTTGAAACCCACAGCATTACATTTCTCTTTTTAATTTTGTAAGCTACACTTCTCTGCCTACCCCAGAAATTAGAGCTAATATGATGGCTTCAAACTGACAAGATGTTATATATGCAGAAAATAAAAGTGTGTGAAATGTAGACTGGAGAATTGGGAAAATCTGTAATGCTGGGACAGTAGAAGTGGCATTTTTGTTCACCTAATCTGGTATTATGAGACTGTTTAGAAATTATGCCCTAAGTATGAAAGGAGATTACCTTTTTCAGAATGCTGGAACCAGCATATCAGGTTGGGATTCAATAAAGCTTACACAGAGTGATTCTTAATGTTTGAATAGTGTAGCAGCTGTAGCATGGAATATGGCTGCTGTGCGATCCAGTAAGCAAGGCTGGGGGCGTGCATGAGCCTCCCAGCACTATTGCAACACGGATGCAATGGAATAATGCTAATCACTTCATTTACTGGTGAAAACCATGCAAATGAGGTGAATTAGCAATTCAGCAAGCAGACAGGCATGTCAGAGCTGTGCCTGCTGCAGAAATGTATTCAGTTACTAACAGTGTACATTTCTGCAAAAATCAAATGGGGGCATGACAGCTCAAAGTAAAGCATGTATTATGAGTATTAAGCATGCCAATGGACAAAAATATGACTACTGGCATGCAAAACTATTTCTGAATTATAAAAATCAAGGTTTTTTTTTTTTGCCCACTTCTGACCGTTTGAGTATAGTACAGTGGCATGCAAACGAGATTGTGCAGAAAATAAAAAAAATGTAAAAGATAATTGTATGTGAAGATGAATTTTGCCATTATAGTGCAGAATCAAAACGATAACAGGTAACAGTGTTAGCTAAGGGCATAGACTCCGGAATAGTGCTATAACAAGGGTCTAAGGCAATGGGGTATGCAAATGAGCTAAATTTATTAAATAGCAAAATGGGAGACAGTGTCCACATGCACCTGTGTAGGAGCTATAATGCGGAGGTGTAAGCAGGAGAAGAAGCTGACATGAAAAAGGGGTGTGTCATGCTTGGTGTAAGCACATTGGAGCTCTTTGGCTCCTATTTGTGCTCAGCTAAGCACAGCTAAGCAAGGGTGTGTGTCTGAGACTGCTTAGCTGTGCTTAGCTATTTGAAGAACTGAGGAGCATGTTCATGCCCAGGGGAGTGCTTTTTCTGCTCGGCAATGTTTAGACTTGCTAAAACAGTTTGCCCAGAGCACTGTGGGGTTTAAACAGGGCGAAAATAAAAAAAAAAAAAGGAAATTACAGTATAAAGCAAATGACCTACAAATCACTAAAATGGCCTCTCCTAGTCACAGTGGCCCATTCAAACCCCTCAGCTGGCAAGTGGAATGTATCATAGTTAGCCAATCACACAGGCAGCATTTGCAGCACAACAGTATAAAGTATGCAAACATCTTTCAGTCTGTTTTTTCCCCACAAACCCTGCACTATTGGTGTACACAGTTGGGAATTTTAACTGACAAAATGTTAGGGGCTGCTGTCGCTTTGATACATAAGTATGTGCTAGAGACTGAGGGCAGTGAGAGGGATAATGTTGACAACTGTCCCAGACTGAGGAGGAGGAGAGGAGTGTTCATACCCAGGGTAACCTATTAGGGGCTACATGATCTGGAGATACTAGAGCACTACAGGGTGGACAGGGACATACTTCAGCAACTCAGCAAGCCATGCTGGCCTCACCTCAAACTCAGAGCCAACAGAGGGGAACCCATCCCAGTTGAAAAAAGGCATGTGTAGCCTTAAGAATACTAGCTACAAGCACCTTCCAAAGAACTACTGGGGACATCGTGGTGGTCTCACAAGCATCTGCATTCAGGGTACTCCACCAGTTCCTGGATGTCATGCGAACACATGCCGGTGAGCACATATATTTCTTCAGCATCCCTGAGGAGAGGACCAGCAATATGTATCTCTTCTACTGTGTAGCAGGCTACCCAGAGGTACTGGGTGCCATAGACTGCACGCATATCCACATCAAGGCATCACTGGGTGAAGAGGGAAGAGTCTATGCTAATCGCAAGGGCTATCACTCCATCAGCTGCCAGGTCATGTGCAATGGGCAATGCCCAGGGCATTATCATGAATGTGTGTGCTGGTAGCCCTGGTAGTTATCACAACTCCCCATCTGGCATGCCTCACAACTGTACCAGGCATTTGCCAGGGGGGACATCCCATATGGCCATCTGGTGGGGGATGCTGGTTATGCACTGGAGCCATGGATGATGACACTCATCAGAAATGTGCACACACACACACACACACACTCACACACACACACACATGCACACACACACACACATGCACACACAAACACACACACACACACACACACACACACACACACACACACACACACACACACACACACACACACATACACTGAAGAATTCCAAAATGAGGCACCATCACAAACCAGGAACATTGTAGAGCATGTGTTTGGGATGCTGAAGTCATGGTTCCACTGCCTCAACATATCTGGTGGAGCCCTGCAGTACTCTCCAGCTGCATGTGCACACATGTCCATAGCATGTGCCATGCTACACAATATGATCCTGTGGAAATAGCTACGGCAGCAACATCACAGGGAAGGGCCACACAGCCCCCCACCAATGCCAAGGTCCCCTGTAGGCAGATGGAGGCATGCCCAGTATGTCCAGGCCTTGGCAAAGAGGCAATGCATGGCACAAACACTGACACTCTAGAGACCCAGGGTCTGACACCTTTCTCTGACTCACACTCAGTAAAATGGATGCCACACACATCACACTACCTGTATCTTACCATGTAGAGGTTGTGGACTATGTGCATCTGACAGAGCCAGCCTTCAAGCACCTTCCTCACAACTGCTGCAGGCACAAGGTAAGTCAGGCTTCTTAACAATAAATAAATGGAGTAGTACATTGTGGTAGCATAGCTATGGTATCACTGCATGCATGCAAGGGAATGGGGTGGCCTACTGGGACAGCAGCAGATAACCAGCAGCTATGTGGGACAACAGGAAATCTCCACCCAATACTGGCTTTCCCAGAGTATGCAGTAGTCCACTAAGTGACAAATCTCACTGAAGTATATATGGGGGCTAACTAACTGGGGGTCATAGGTTACATGCATGGATGTCAGTGTGGGGGTCCCATACTCACTTCTCAGCCTCACCCAGCAAGTCAGCTGTAGAAAACCATAAAGGAATGTCTGACAAAGGCCCACAAATAGGAACAATGATGGGAGTATTCCCATACAGACTTACACAGTGATATCACAGCAGGTCTTGCAGTTGCATTAAGGTTCTGAAGGGTAAGAAGTCTGAAACCCAAATGTCTGCCATTACAATCTAACCTGTGGTCCTTAGTGATATGCCTGCATTCTCCAAGACAGGCACAATACTATGCTAAATGGAACCAAAATGTAAAGCCAACATCAGCACAGTCTGTGCAAATGTGTGCAGTTCACAGGTGTGCCCCCCCCCACACACCCATGTTCCCATACAAATGCAGTAACATTAAAGTTTGTAGGGTATTAGCAGCAGAGCACACATTCCCAGGGCTGTCCCACTCAACTTGATAACTTGTTGCATGTCCACAATATGCAGGGGTCAATGAGCTATGTATATGTGTGGTTAATACTGTCAGTATGTGGCCTGCACTTACTCCTGGCTGTCGTGTCTTAGTGTCCTAGGTACAGTAGGTGGTTGACAAGGGTCCATGTTCCAAGAACTGCAGTACCAACTATTTTGCATGTCAACTACACCTACGGTAGGAGTTGCACACACTGTCCAGGCATCAATATCTGTTACTGGAGGAAAGCATGAGAGGTCAGAGACAGGGGGGCATACATATGGACAGTACACAGCTCAGAGTAACTTACACAGTGCCTAGCATACCTCTCAACTGAGCAGACTTTCTGCAGAATGCCCAGAGGTTTGCATCATATTTATGGTCTGTTTAACATGAAATTGTGGTTGTCTGGCAAATCATTGGCAAGTCACAAAAGACTAAAGTCAGAAAGTAATGACCTATTGTAGTTTCAGACTTCATATCTTTTAGGAAAATGCATGTTAATGCAAAACCTGTTATTGTATCACATTTCTAGCTTTGTAAGGCCAATAATTAACAATGGTCCCTATATGTAGGCCTTTATCCCCAAATTACTTATGGCTTTGTCCAGATGTCTGGCTCTAAAAAGTCAGGAGGTATGGTGCCTAGTAGGACAGCAGTTACCTGAAAGTCAGTGTACTGCCAAGTTATGAAAAGCTGCCACCTTACTGTGTCAGCACTGACAACATGTCACTGGCCAACATCCATACCCCTGGAATGACAGGTTGTCACAGAAGGAGCACAAGTATGCCTTGTATATCTGTTCTGCTTGTCCTAACATTGCATTTGCCTGCCAACTATTTGCAAAACAAGAAAGGGTCATGTCAAAACATCAGTGGAAGACAGTGGAGAAGCAGACGTCATACTCATATAAGAAAGCAAGCAAATACCAAACTGGTGTCCCAACTGTCTATGTTTGACAGAACAATATTAACACCCTGTCCCCATGTGTGTACCTTTGTCTGACTGGCATATATGGGCCTGTCCAGATGCCAGTCTGTGACAGTTTGACAGCTAGGCCAACATGTAACCTCATAATAACATACAGTAACACAAACCATCTGAGGACCACAGCAAATGTTGTGGTGCAATGATGGACAACCTGCTAAATAGGTACACTTAGAGGTGTGTAGTCCATAACTTTGTGTGTGATGTTATGGCATTTACTCCGCTCACACCAGAATTACAAATACACAACAGCAGCCACAGTGGGCAAAATCTGTGACTGGATGACAGAAGGGCAAAGAAACACACATAAGGGGAAGGGGAACCAGTGGCCAGACAAATAGAGAATGTGCACACCAAAACAAATTGTGCAGCAACATAGGTGCCATGTGGTGTATGGAGTCAGTAAATATCACCTGCAAATACACAACACACACCCACATAAGTGGAGGTCCACAACAAAACAAAAACCCAAACAAAGGACCCCTTAGAAGCAAAAGCACATGAGAACTTCACAAACCTGTACACCACAGACCATGCATAGTCCACACACCAGGGTCTTGCAAACACTAAGGCCTTACCATACACACAACATATTACTAATAGAAGACTCCACTGGGAGGCACACAGATGTGCCTCTCATCAGGCAGGATAAGGAGAAAGTCATGGTCACCCATTTGTCAGGTGCCATAATCTGCCATATCACACATGCACTCAAGTCACCCCACAACAGGTACAGGTATCACTCCAGCCTGGTACATGGTGGTGTGAATGATGTCAGATGTACCTCCCTGGACTATAGGAAGATAAACATGATTCAGCTTGCTGAATATGTGTCCCATGCAGGTATGTCCCTAGCCTTAAGCAGCAGTCTGCCATCACCCAGAATGATGGCTCAATACAAACAGAAAATGATTGTCAGTAACACTTGGCTCACTTACTGATGTCATCCCAGGGGGATCCACTGCCTGGCCAGCTTGGGAACATATGATCAACAGACCACACCGCCTTGCTAGAGATGGCCTGCATCTGTCTCACCTGGCCTTCAGGCCTCTGGCAAAGGGCCTCACCTTCCCCATAATGCCTTGTAGGCAATGTCATGGGGTCTATACTACCAACATAAAACACTCAACAAAATGCAAATTAAATGCCATGCCGCTAAATACTACGAGTTGAAAAAGGAAAATATACTCATTGCAAGCAGTCATAACCCTGAAAGATGGTGATATTTGTGCAGTCACAGAAACCTGGCCTGCAGCCGCGGAAAGAAACCCACCCTTTCCTGATCACTTATCCAATCCCACAGCCAGACCCCAAAATAGGGGCAGCAAAGCCAAAGGAGGTGGAGTATAAATATATATTAGACAGACACATACCTATAGGCTGGTCAAACAGCCTAACACACATGAGACACTCCAACTGCAGTCAACTGTTGACAAGACCCCAATGCAAATTATATATAGCTACAGGCCAACATATCTGATTTAAGTCACCCACCCCACATACCTGGCCCTTTACAAATCTATCAAGATTCCACCCATCACTCTGATCCTGGCTGACGTATATTACCCAAACATTGATTTGGAATCCAACCATGTCAGAACAGAAATACACAGAGATGCTCCCATCTTATCGATGCTACATCCTTAGGACAGCCACTTGACCCCCACAAGATGTGATACCTATGTCAGACTTGGCAGTAACCAACATGATCAACCACTGCAGCACCCCTATGGTATCATCCTCCCTGGCAAAATCTGACAGAAAAGCGGTCACATGTCATATCACCATCTCTCCTGACCCACCTCTAGCCTTGGTAAAAGGAAAATGTCACACAAGCTGATCACAACTACCAGAGGGATGGTATAAACAGCTGAACAGCCACCTACCCCACTAGAGGAACAGGCACCAACTTCTGAATGTACACAAAAGTAGTATGCTAGCATATAGATAGAGATGCACAGAATCAGGAATACCTGACAGGACAACATCAATGTCTGCAAGGGAGAGTAAACCTGTCTGAAAACATCTGCAATAAAATAACTATATACCAAAAGGATAGCATTACTGTCCAGGACCAAGAAGGAAGTCATCACCCCTTAGCCTGAACAAACAAATAAGAGCACCGGTGAAACCCACTAAAGACAACTCTGAGTCTAAATTGCCCACATCTAAGACAGGCAGTCATAAGGCCTTTCTCACATATGTCTGTATTGCCAAAGGAAGCTCCCAGATCTGTGCAGAACAGGTGGTCAAGGACACCACATACACAAATGCTGTAGATATAGCCAATCCACTGGCTGACAGATTCAGTGAAAATGTCTCCCCTCTGCCCCCTATCAGGAAAGCAGGACATCCCAGTACCTGAATACCCAACCCTTTCACTAGGGAGCAGTGTATCACTGCCCTCTCAAAGTCAAGAGAACAGCCTCCATGGGACCTGAATACATCCCAGGCTGCAAACTACATGAACCCAGGCATGAACTGGCAGCATCATTATTCACCCCACTCACCCAAAGCCTGAGTACTGTCTATGTCACAGCCAAGTGGCAGACTGTCATCCCTTTACACCAAGGTGGAGTGTTCACCAATCCAGGAAATGATAGACTCATCATCCTAACTAGCCTGATCAGCAAGGCCTTGCAATGGATTATCATGGATCATATTAACAGGGACATTGGAAAAATCCAACTATATTACCCTACACAGTCTACCATCCTCAGATGAGGTATGTCAGTGAACTCTAGATGACTTCCCTGAGGCAGCCAAGAAAGGCATGGTTGAGGGAAAGGTGGTGCACTCCAGCCGCCGTGACCTGGCCAAAGCCTTACACCCCATTCCCCACTTGCCCATAGTACATACACTCTGTCAACTAGGCAGCAATCCATATGTTACCAGATGGGTATCAAACTGCTTCATTGATAGAATCCATATAATCATAATAGGGGTAGGCAGCTCAAACAGTACACCTGTAATGATTATCGTACCATAGGGATAGGTCTGGTATACAGGATATACTTTCCTGAGGTGCAGGCCAAAAACACTGGCCCATTGCTGACCAAGTTGGCAGATGACTGCAAGCTGGGAACAGTCATCAATACCCAAAGTTATGAGGATATCCTACAAGAGGGTCTCACCAAAATAAATGCCTGATGCCAGAAATATGGCCTCAAGCTGAATGCCTGCAGATGCATCATCATCATCCCCTTTGGGAAGACAGACATCCCCACATAGTATCATGTTAACAACAGTGTCCTACATATATATATGAAATGTAATGGTATCTCATCCAGGGACAAAGAGGTCATAAGAGCAATGTATTATAACCTTACGAGGCCAATTATTTTGCTCAATGCCCACTTTGGCATGTATCTTGCAAAGCACATGCAGCAGCTGGAGAGACCACAGAAGTTCCTCACTGGGAGAATGCAGGACCGCAAACACCTACCATACACAGATAAGCTAACAGCACTGTCCCTCTACTTCATCCCATACAGACTCCACAGAAGTGACCTTTGTCAGGCATACAAAGCAATCCAGACCCTGCCTTGATGGGAATGTTGCACAGCTGGAAGTCAAGGCCCACTCGATCAACCTGTAGGTGCAGGAGCATAAACCTGGTCTGTGATATAAGTAAGGCTTGTTGGTGTGACAGATATGTGTCCCACATACTCCCCCATCTGTGGAATACACTCCCTGTCCACATAGAGCCAAGTATCTCAATACCTCTAGTGATGTGCTCCCTATATATGTGCATGGGAAACAGAAAATACAGTCCTGTGATTCCACCTGTGTCCCTGCTGGACAGGGGCTCTGGGTGCTGACATGTCTTAACATGGGCTACACTTTCATCTGCATGGCTTATAAGGGCTTCAGGGCCAAAAGCCTACTAACGTCATAGCAATCTATCAACCTATACACAACTGTCTGTCATTGCTTCATCACATTACTCTGTACTTCTCTACCCCTGACATACCTGGAAATCACAGTACTATGTGGAATATACCACACATATAATGGACATTTCTGCTGAGAAGAATGCACTTTGTACACATACCCATACCTCTCAACCTCTTACAGCAAGACAGCTGGACAAAGTCTTAAAAAAATGGGACAAAGGCCCAATGATAGGTATGTGTTTTAAGTATTGCTCTTACAAACTGAGAAAGTTGGTAGAATAACTGGTTTTGCATTAGCAGGAATTGTCTGAAGGTGATGAAGTCTGAAACACTAATGTCTGTCATTATTTTCTAACTTCAGTTTTTAATTATTTGCAACTAACTTGGCATAAAAACACAGGTTTATGTAGACTGGACATTCTGCAAAACACTGTACAGTTGAGAGGTATGGGCACACCAGGATATGACTTTTCAGGTAAGAAGAATACCACACAACCAGGAGATCCCCAGCCGGTATATCACCAAGGTGCTGGACTGTTTACACAATGTCATCAGTCAATCAGTTGTAGCCACACCTCTCAACTGGCCAGATTGAGCAAGAATGTCTGTAGTTTGGCTCGTAATATTGGTCTGTGCATCATGCATCTTGTATTTCTCTGGTAAAGCACTGTGATGATCTTGAGGATTTCTGTCAGTAGGTAATGACATTTCAGTGTCAGATGTCAGATATGTCAGAAAATGTCTGCTAAAGCAAACCCTGTAACTCTAGCAACTTCCTGTTTACTTTTGAGAGGTATGGCTGTAGCACACAAAACCCCAGACCGGAGTACAACTATCTCTGAAATGGGGACCCACTCTTACTATAGAAGGGCATGTGCCTACACATAGAGAATTACAGACCATGTCGGAACCCACATCAGACTATATAACTGTATTGTGCATATATGTCTTTGCATACAGATAGCTATGTAAACCTTAATTATCTCTAAACACACCCATCAGTCAGGATTACCCTCAGCTAACTGTAGGTGGCCCATATGTGATATATCTGCATCTGTTGTGTGTGATACACAGACATATATATGGGTAACAGATAATATGTCAAGCATACACACATATAGATGTGGTGAAGAGAGAGACAGACTGTGATAGAGAGAGACACACTGGGAGACACACACAGAGAGTGAGTCATATACAAGGATACCCTGAATGGCATAGAGTGATGTTCTGCTGCAGACAGTGGCATACCAGTTGAAACCAGTCACACATGGCAGCATGAAGGTGAGCTCCATTGTGTAATAGTACTGAGGTGGGGGTTGTAATATCACATTGTGTGTGTGTGTGTGTGTGTGTGTGTGTGTGTGTGTGTGTGTGTGTGTGTGTGTGTGTGTGTGTGTGTGTGTGTGTGTGTGTGTGTGCGTCTGTATGTTTAAGTATTATGAAGCCATTCCCACTCTGTACACTTCCCATTGCCCTACTTCACAAGTTCTGCTGATGTCATTCACCTTAGAAGTACCTTTGGACACTTGTTAGCTCTATACATTCTGTGGTGCATGCAATAACTGTATAACACTATAGTACAAATAACTAAATAGGTAGTGGTTCTACTCTCAGTCCTGGCAAATGTAAGTGCATGTTTGTTTGTAGGTGAAACAGTTTTAGCCCATTCCCACCCAGTACACTTCCCAGTGCCCTCTTTAAGCAGTCCTGCTGATGTCATTCCCCCTAGAAGTACCTTTGGACAACCTTCAGTCCTATAAGCTCCATGGAGCATGCAATAACCACGTAACAGTATAGTACAAATAACTAGATAGACAGGGGCTCTATTCTCAATTCCAGTAAGTGTGTGTGCTTGTAGGATAAAGTATTTTGAGGACCTTCCCACCTACAACACTTCCCAGTGCCCTACTTTAGCAGTCCTGCTGATGTCATTCCACTTAGAAGAACCTTTGGAGAGCTTTCAGCCCTATAAGCTCCTTGGCACATGCAGTAACTATGTAACAGTATAGTACAAATAGATAGACAGGGGATCTATTCACACATCTGGCAAATGTGTGTGTAAAGGTGTTTGTAAGTGTGTATGCTTGTAGGGTAATGTATTTTGATGCCCTTCCCATCCAGTACATTTCCCATTGCCATACTTTACAAGGGCTGTTGATGTAATTCACCTTAGAAGTACCTTGGGACACTGTTAAACCCTATATGCTCTGTGGCACGTGTGATAGCGTAACACTGTAGTACACATAACTAGACAGTTAGAAGTTCTAAACTCAATACTGGCAACTGTGATACTGTTTGTGTTTGGGTGAGAATCATATCCTCTGGCGGTGGGGTTACACCATCTTGAGGCATGTACCACCCAGTACACTTCTCATTGCCCTACTTTACAAGGTCTGCTGATGCCATTCACCTTAGAAGTACCTATATACACTCATCGGCTTTCTAAGCTATGTGGTGTGTGCAATAACTGCATAATACTATAGTACAAACAATTAGATAAGTAGGGGTTCTAATCTCAATACTGACTATAGTAGGGTGTGTCGTTGTTGTGTGTGTAGGTTATACCATTTTAAGGCCTGTTGACTCCCTACCCTTGGTATTTCCTTAAAGAGCCTGTTAATGGCATCTGCCTTACATGCACCATGTTAAACTATACAGCCCATACCAGTCATCTGTACAGATGTGCATGGAATATGCAGATGTTTGCAACCTATATGCGGTCTGTGTCCCCTAACAAAGAACATTTCTGTGATATCATTGCCAAATATGCCACAGTTACTGTAGCAACACACATGCCAGCATCAGAAATTGTACCTGACTGAAACATCATGCTGATACAAAGTCTGTTACTCTACCACTTGTCCATCTTTGTTGGAGCAGTAGATGAGACCAGTCACTATTTCTGATGGGTTATTCCACCATCCATGAAGGCATTTCCAAGATTACTTGTTGTATGAGGTTGTGGGTTATGTCCCAGGCATATAATCTATGTGGAGCATGTCATGTGTATGTAGAACTATAGTACATACACATGAATACATAGGGTTACTAATATTTCTATAGGCAACTGTATTTGATTTTCTTTATGCACATCCCCTGTGGCTGTCTTTACTGTGTGTATAGGTTCATAGGTTAGTACAAGGCTAACTGCCCTTGCAAGCCATTGTAAGCCTAGCCAATTATCCCTTGTAAGACTCAAACCCTGCACCTTGTGTTTGTAAGGCAAACACCTTAACCATTAGGCCACCATCCCAATGTTGTGATGACTATACAATTATGTGTGCCTCTTCCACCCTCTGAACTCCCCCATTGCCAACCTAGTTTCAGCCCATGCATATGTCATCCACCTTACAAGCATGGTTACACAATTTCTAACACAAAGCCACTGTAGTGCATGCAATGGTCATATCACTGTGTATTGTACATTAATATCATCTATTCTGAGAAGTATCATCTCCATGTGCATGTGTGTTTCAATTCATGTCCCCATGCAGCAGTGTGCGTGTGTGTGTGTGTGTGTGTGTGTGTGTGTGTGTGTGTGTGTGTGTGTGTGTGTGTGTGTATGTATGTGTGTGTGTGTGTGTCAGATAGTTCTACCATGTTAAGGGCCTCTGAACCCACCATTGGCAATCCTAACAGCCCCTGCAATTGTCACTCACTTGAATAGTAGTGGAAGACACTGCAACACTACATTACCTCTGTGGAATTTGTGTTATGTATCTAGCTCTGCCGTTTGTAATATTGGGCAGGTAGGGGCTGTGCTCAGCCCTTCAACAGTTGCCCCATGTACAGGACTATGACTCTGTGTGCACTACCAGCATGAGAGGCCAGACTTGCATATGATATAGCAGACACACATGCTGGTGATTGTCATGTTAGACTAACACAGGCTGACCACTGTCAGGAATACATGCCCTAAACCTGTCATAAACAGTACCATGCATACCCTTATCAACTGCATCAAGGCTGAGTGGATGAGACAGAAAAGGCAGGAGCAATGGGTGCTGATAGGTGAATCTGTTGTGGTTAAAGTAATGGCTAAGTTTGTGAGGGACCTATTGCCAGTACTCACGTAACCTCCTCTGTATGCATGAGCCTATGGTATTACAGAACACCCAGGTGACATGTATGAAGGCTAGCTGGCTATGTTAAGGGGTATGTATGCAAGGTCACATTTTCCACCCCAATTGTCCCTCACTCACTGTTGCATGTATACATACCTGGTAAACATGTACGTATACAGCTGTACCTTGGCTATAAAAAGGTCACTGTGTTTCCACTCCGCCATACTCATTGTTGCTACTGTCAGCAGGTCCACAGCCTGCAGACACACAGACACCTGGAACACAAACATAATACAGTACGAGACACTACAGTCAATCAGCAGTACTGACAGCAATAATGCATCATGGCTAAAAAGGTACATACACCTCGATGTGTAGCCATAACATTTGCTAGCAAATAGCACCTTACACAGCATTACATTACTTCACTGTACTATATTCACTCTATGCATCCGACCTATATTAGCATGTCCCTGCATCAATGGTATGGATAACAGGGATGTGGCACAGGTATCATCACATGCACAGGGTATGGTGTGAGATTGCCAGAGGCCTAAGTGGGGCCATATGGTTGACATCATGTGTGTGTGTGTGTGTGTGTGTGTGTGTGTGTGTGTGTGTGTGTTGTGTGTGTGTGTGTGTGTTCGTGTGTGTGTGTGGAGGGGTGGTGATCAACTGGACCATGCAGAACAGCTGTGCATGTCTGGTGGTGACCTGCCTTTGATAGAGATGTGTGTGTTTGTATTCACAAAATCACACCATGTGGTTGCCCTAAATAGGGCTATGTTGGACAGCCATGGGCAGTACATGGCAGGATGTACAGTTCACCATCTCCTGCCAAGGACATGGGAATTGTTTCTGCCAGGAGTCTCACTGGCACCACCAGGCCCAAGGCCAGATGCAGTACTACTCCCCAATGTTGACAGCTGTCTGCTGGATCCACGTCCCTGATGGGACTAGTCAGGACCTCATGCCCATGGCCTGCTCCAATGTGGTATGGACAGCACCCTTCCTTCAGTAGTGCTGGTGGTACTACCACTATGGGAGTGTGAATGTGCACGGCCATGTGGGCTCTCAGCTGATGTTGTTGCTGACCTACATCCATGTGGTCAATGCCCTACTCCCACCACATGCTCAAGCACAAACATTGCATGGTCAAGCAATGATAATGACTCACCCCATAATCTATCCATGACATCGGCAAAATTAAGTACGGTATCACAAATGTCATGGAGGTTATCACTCATGGCAGGAAGTGCTGCAGTCATGACCCTGAGCATCTGTTTGGTGTTGCAGTCAGTATGCACCTGTGTTTCCATGACGGACCATAACATGCGTCTGGTGACACCTGCTGTGACACTTGTGACAGGGGCTTGATGGGCAGCATTTCTCCATTGAGCACCTCTGTCCATCTGTCTTTGTGTGGCCTCACCTGCTCTCTGGCTGTGGCTAGTGTCTATACTCTCACTTGCCATAAACACCACACTAGCCTGTTCCATGCCACCACACTCCAACTGTCTAGTATCTGTGGCTGCTGGGGACTGGGTATGTGTGGGCATACTGACTGTGTGTGGGGAAATTGTGGTGAAAGTGGGATACCAACCAATGGCACAGATTCAGCCCCTGACAACCCCACCTGTGCCTCACTATGACCACCATCATCATGAGTCCGCTAAGACAGTGACACCAGGTTGTGAGGGGAAGAGACACCAACCCCCATGTTCGCCCTCAAGAAAGAGTGACAAATCCTAGTGCGTGATGGGCTTATTAGCAAAATGGTAAGTATGACCAAGACCAAGGCTGTTGGACTGAGTGATACAGTGTCACCAAGTGCATATGCAAGTACTGTAATTGCTGACTTACTGCTATATAGACCAGACAGAATGTCTAGGCTTAACGATATGTGATAATAACTAATGAAGAGTTATACTCTATCAATGCAGTACCTACACAGTCCAGACTCACAGGGATTCATTTCAAACAACATTGCAGGACAGTCTGTAAGACACATAGGAAACGGGTCTATATTAGAACATCAAAGTTTCAGAACTTCGAATGTTCTAATATCGAACCCTATTCAGTGAAAGCTGAAAACATTGAACATACAGAACAGCGAATGTTTTCCTAGGGAAAAAATTTGCTGTTCCAAAACACATACACACAACACAAGCACACCAAACAAACAGCAATCCACACACATACACCTAAAATCTTACACCTAACCCTACACTAAACTATACACACACCACTAACTATCCACTTATCTTAACCCAAACCCTAACCCTAAGGTCCGTCACTATCGCACTCTCACCCGCGCCCTAACCCTAACTCACCTACCCTGCCCTAACCTTCACATCCACACAATTGCACACTTACCTGACCCACGCCCTAACCTTAACTCACCTAACCCACCCTAACCCTCACGTCCACACAATCGCACACATATCTAACCCACGCCCTAACCCTAACTCTCCTAACCTGCCCTAACCCTCACGTCCACAATATCGCACACATACCTAGCCCGCACCCTAACCCTAACTAACCTAACCTGCACTCATTCACACACTTACCTGAACCTGACCCGTAACTTTCCACCACAACCCTGAAAATACCAAAGCAACAGAAAGGGACAACCGAATTCTTTCCCTAGGAAAAAAAATGTTTTTCTGTTGCTTTGATATTTTCAGCTTTTGCTGAATAGGGTTCGATATTAGAACATTCAAAGTTCTGAAACTTTGATGTTCTAATATAGACCCCAGGAAACATGTAAAGTACTAGGTGCATATGTTCATAGAATGATACTAGGCTATTGGCCTGGATGCCATCATAAGCCTAGCCCAGACTATTTCCCACGACACCTTCAAAGTCAGTACCTGTTTCCCCTGTCCAGCTGGGACACATGGGATTCCAGGGGTGTCTTTTCTGTTTCCCATGCAGTTGTCCAGCTTCTTCTTCAAGAGAGCTATAGAGGTACTCTGCTGGACATGGGGAGGGAGTGTATTTTACAGACAATGTATTGTGTGTGACACTAAACTATCTTGCCAACAAGTACTACTCATGTCACAGACCAGGTGAGGGTTGCATGAGTGGGGTTTGTCTTAGGAATATGCAGAAATGCTATCAAGGCTGGTTTGGAAATGCCCTTGTATGCCAGACACAGGTCACCTATGATCACTCTGTTTGAGACTGAGTAGAGGGACAGGGTTTTCAGCCTATCTCTATAGGATAGGTGTTGCAGACCCTGGATTTGCCTTGTCAGGAACCTCTGTGGTCTCTGCAACTGCTGCATTTGCTTGGCAACGTACATGCCAAAGGAGCCATTGTACTCAGTAATGGGTCTGATAAGGGTGGAGTACAGAGATGTTGTGGCCTTCTGGTTCCTGGATGACATACTTTTATTTGTGAGGTAGGCTATGTAGACAGCCTTCTGTACAATGGTGCCAACGTGGTGGGAAGCTGTCAGGTTGCTATCAACCTTGGTGCATAAGTCACCTCACACTTGATTGTATGATCAGTACACTGTTATAACTGTCATAACTAGTGTGGATGACATCTACCACAACAGGGAAAATGATGCATCTCCTGGCATTCAGTTTGAGATAATGCTTCTGGCACCAGTCATTAATTTGGGTAAGGCCCTCTTGGGGGATGTTCACATCATGTAATACAGTGGCCAGCTTGCAGCCATCTGATAACCTGGTCAGCCAAAGACTACTGCTTTTGTCTTGAACCACATAAATGCATGTCTCAAACAGTAGAGGCCCCAGACTGATACTTGGGGTACACCACTCTTTAATAGTCTACTACTAGAGGTGGCTTCCACTACTTTGAATGAGTGGGTACTATCATTGATCCAGTTAGCTACCCATCTGGTAACATACAGGTTGATGCCTAGTTGTGTAAGCTTATATATCATGGCCAACTGGGAATTATTGTCAGAGGTCTGACCTAGGTGAAGGTAGGCAGTGTGCACCATCTTCCCCTTGTCCTTGTGTTTGTTGACCACTTCAAAGAAGTTGACCGGGCATAACAGGCCTGATCTCCCTTTGTCAATACCAGACTTGTGGACTCAAGCATTTTGAGGTTGCCGATGACCCTGTTTATAAGGTCCTTGATAATGCCTTCCATGCCCTTGTAGATCAGGCTAGTTAAGCTGATGTGCATATGATTGGCTCAGTCAGCGGATTGCTCCACCTCTGTGTAGAGGGATGATAGTAGTTGTCCTCTGTGCAGATGGGATGATAGTGGAGCTCAGGCTTTGGTTGGCTACAGTGTGTAATAGAGCTGAGAAGCTCATGCCTGAGTTCATGTAGCATGTAGCCAAGGATGGTACCAGGCCTCATGGAGACTTTAGTTTGTTGTCTTTGAGAGAGCATTATGGACCTGCTTCTTGATGATGAGAGGAGAGGGCAGGTGATGTGCATGTCCATGTGTACTGATGGATGGACAGGGGGTGATATTTTCACTTAACCTGTCTGCAGCAGGTTGGCTATATTTATGCCCTATGTATATGTGGTGTTATTGACCACCACTACACATCAGATTTGGGTGTTGCCTCTGAGACTGCAGACATGTGAGGAAAGCCTTGTGATTGACCTTGGTGGATGTGTCCAATTTGGACTCAAAGTTAGCCTTAGGGTAATTCACCTGTGACCTTTGCTTGTTCAGACAAAGATGACATTGCTTCCCAGTTTGGCACCTGCTCCTTCTTGGCCCTGTCCAGCAAATTTTGTCCACCTATTATTGAATTTGTGTATTGCTGCTGTTCACCACAGAGGTTTACTCTACCTTTACGGGGATGATTTTGTCCTGTCAATTATTTCTGAGTCCATACAGCTATGTAGGTGCTCAAATAGTATGATGGTGTAGACTTGGAAACAACTACTAATTCCAACTGATGGGATGGTGGGTTAAAGCTACTTATACCTGCCCTGAGGAGATTTATAGTCAGCTTTGGAAAGTGTTTTTTGTTTGACCCTGATGGGGAGGGGGGGGGCAGGGGAGATGGTGACCTCAAAAGTGAATGCTATTTGGTCAGATCTTACCAAGTAGGATGACACTGTAGGAGTGCTACAGTGGCTACTCATGTTGGTTAGGACCAGATACAGGATAGATCCAGCTGTTGTAGGGATGTTGTCTAGCTGATCCAATGCATTGGCATTGACAAAGCTGAGGAATCTCTCTATATTCATGTTCAGGTAGAATAGGCCATGAACACTATGGCTGGGTAGTTAACGCCACCCAGAAGCAGGGTAGAGGGTTGAATCTTGACAGATTCAAGCAAGTCCAGATAGGTATCGTGGGTGTCCTGAGTCATGGTTGGAGGTCTGTAGCTAGCTTTGATTTGAATAGGTGTTTTGTCAACAGTTAATTGCACTTGGGATGTCTCCCATGCATCATACTGTTTGACCAGCCTGGAGATGTGTATATGTATAATAAAGTTTAAAACTCTACCTCCTTTGGCTTTGCAGCCCTCCATTTGGGGTCTAAAAGTATGGTAGGATGAGTAACCTGGAAAGGTTAGTGTGCTCTCTACAGCTTCAAACCAGGTTTCAGTGACTGCACAAATGTCAGCATCCTCCAGTACAAGGTACACTTGCAATGACATTAGTTTCATGCTAAGACTCCTAGCAGTTAGCAGCATTACCTTTACATGTCATTTCTTATAAGCTTTCATGCTGGTAATGTTCTGCTCATGACTTTGCCTACAAAAGGCACTATGGGGAATACAAGTGCCTTTGCCAGAAGCCTAAAGCCCAGGAGAGACAGATGAAGGCCATTTCTGGCAAATGCATTGTGGTCTGTCAATCATGTGCTGTCATGTGATGGAAACAGCAAGGATTTCAGGATCTTAATGTGATTGCATCTCTCACATATTGTGTTCCTAGGTGGTAGTAGCATGCAGTTGTCTGCGTACATAAGGCAGTGGTTACCCTGTGTCAGGATGCCTATATCAACTGGACTAGCATGAGAATGCACAGAAAAGCACTGGAAATTGTCCCTCCATGGTTATCAGCATATGTGGAAGGCAGGTCAGGGATAGTGGAGTGGGTACTATCTGAGGATAGCACCTATGGGTAAGTATGGCTGGATAACGTCAAGACAGTACCTGCAGGCGAGGGCCTCACTCACACAGGAGTGCAGGTAAGGGAAAGACATGCAACTGGGATACCTCTCAAAGTGTTAAAACTGCACAAAGGCACAAAGCCATGCACATGCTGGGTTTAAATACCACAACAACAATGGTAAAATAGCAACACTGGGCGTGACCGATGAACCCTTGTCTCTGAGCTCTTAGCCCATCATCCTATGGTAGACCAGTGCCAACCAGTTCACCTACTCCCAGTAAGTGCAGGTAGGCCCTAGACAACACTATATGGCATAGCAGGGAACACAAAAATCACACAACAGATGTGACTGCAACAAAGCCTGTAACCAGACTATGCTAAACATATTTAAAATCATTTTAGGTCAGTGTAACACATGTGAACAGATACACACTTAAATATGAAAGTAGCAAACAAGAGTAAATGAATTTCAACAGATTAATCAGTTAACCAATAGTAAAGCTCAGAAAAGAGCCCTGTTCCAGCACTCTTCAGTCACACATCTTCTAACTGCACACTCCTGCCACTAGGGTGCAGGGGAACCCTCTCCAAAAGAGATGACCTGGATTACTGTTCAGGTTATGGAAACAAAGCTATATTTAGCAGGTCAGGATGTAGTGAATGCTACAGCAAACAAGGTGTACCAATGTCAGTTGTACATATCTGTCTGATGTGTGTGTAGCACTGGAAGTAATAACAAAGTTAAACACTCTTCCAATTTCAACTTAGTAATTATAAACAACCTAGTACATATTTATGTTTGAAGGCAATACAACAACCTGTAGGTGTAGATATGTATGTCTGTTTGGTGCACTGGGACTAATATAACACCTTTGTAAAACAACTACAGCCTATTTGCTTGACATTTTGCAACTCATGTCTGTATGTTTGAGCTTTCCAGCTTCTAAATACATACATGTGCACAGGTAATACTTGATATACATTTCTGTTTTTTGTCAATATGACACACTATGTTTACATTCCTGCAGCTTAGTCATACCTCTCAAATTGTTAGAGCAAGACATATGAACAAAGGCATACATCAATGGGGGGCAAAGGCCAGAAAATAGTCACACTTTATAAATCTAGCTGTAACACACTTAGCTGCTAGCAAAGCTGGTTTTGCATTCACAAGAATACTCTGAAGGGTATGACATCTGACATTCAAATGTATGCTATTATGCTATGACTTCAGTCTTTACTAGGTTGCCAATGATTTGCTAGACAAAACACAACTGTATGAGACATTGACTACAAATATTAGGCAAACATGTGGTCAGTCGGCAAAACTCTGGACAGTTGAGGATATGAGCTCAGTAGATAACATACAGTTCAATACACACTTCTGCTCCAGTTGTTTACTATGCACATACCATATATGGATCTCTTACATTTGTAAGACAAGTATATGTATCATAGTAGCATTCACAGGTAACATATGAATATTTACAACATCCCAGGTAGCTGGCTTAGCAGTGTCACAGTCAGTATTGGACAACAAACACTTCAGTAGTAGTCATATGTGAGCTGACCTTTGCTGGGGTGACTCAGGGGCCAGACCTGTGATCTATGTCACTGCAGACAGGGCCAGCAGGAATGGCCATAGGTGCTGGATAGCAATATGTGAGTCCAGCAAGTCTTGCTGAGACCTATTATTTAACTTCTTATTTCACATTATTGCATCCCCCCTTCTGCATTCCATTACATGCTTAATTGATTGACACACCTGTTATAGTGCTGAAGAGTTTTCTCAGAATAATGCAAATGTTTAGGTTTGTTTAATCACAGTCTGTCTTTGTGTAGGAAGGTTCAGACCTGTTTTGCATTGGCATCAGTTTGCCTTTTGTAGGTAATGCTCATGAGCATGTGATGGCCTGTGCACCAGTTGGTGTCTCCCACTTGCTATCTGCATCCAGAACAGCTGTGTTGTCTTTCCATTAGCCAATGCCTTAGCAACACAGTGCTATAATTAAGTATTTCATGTGGGCCTTGCCCCTTTTCCTTGCCTGTGATGAGAACATTATGGAGGTGTGGGGGCTACAGCTTCATAGAAGGTAAGTGGAAATACCTCTTAGAACAAGAAATGTGGAGAAAGCCCAACAAAATGGGGGACACATTTCTAGAATTAGGTACAGATTGTAAGTATTGCTGTTATACACTTAGAAGATTGGTAGATTAACAGGGTTTGTCTGGACATGCATTTTCTGCTGACTTGATGTCTGATAGTGATATGTCTATGATGTACCTTTCAAGTGTTTAGTTTTCCGCAGAGGTTTGCCTCTTATGTTTGGTCTGTTCCTCAGACAATTTCTGTTTTTGAGAAATCAGTAGGATAATGTGAGGATTGAAATCACTAAATGTTGACATCCATTAATGTTTCAGACTTCTTATCCTTCAGAAAAGTTATTCTAAAACAAACCCTGTAACACCAGCAACTGTTTCAGTTTGTAACACCATTATGTAAGATATGTCCCTCTTTTCAGCCCCAGTCCCCCAGTATGTCAGGCCTTGTCCATATGTCTTGCAGTAAGAGGTTAAGATGTATGGTATATCTTTATTTAGTGACTTCACTCTTGATATCATCCCAGTCATTTAGCAGAATCCCAGAGGTGTTATGAGGCAGTGGCCATAAATATGTTCCCACACCCTGGACATTCTGTGGAAATTTGTACAGTTGAGAGTTATGTTTGTCTGGCCATTGTTACCAGACTGTCAAGATTGTATAGCAGTGTAGTGTGTAAACATTTGTTGGGTTGTGTAAGGAGAGGGGAAGATGAGAGCATCATAGATCCTTTTCTATTTGACTGTGCATGCTGCTACAGCTGCTGGTGATCTGTCAGCTGTATATGCTTGTAGGGGCAGACTGAGAAATGCCCTGTAACACCTCAGGATTCCCAGTATGCTGTGACTTGGGGTAGTGCATGTAGGTGTAGTGTGTGACTGGCAATCAGGATATGTTTGTTCAAACAGTCATTATACTCTAGACTTCAGTTGGGGTACTGGTATGTTGCTGTGACTGTGGTGAAAATGGTTGTGGATGGACAATTTCTCACTGATGTCTGCTTTTTCCTATGGTTACATCCCTGTAGTGCATGGTATATTTGCATATACATGAGTAATTCCCCAGAGCTGATTTGGAGTGGTGTTGTATTGGTCTGGCTGTAGTTCAAAAGGTGCCGGTGACATGGTTGCACCTTTCAGTGTTTTTTACTTCTGTTACATGACTGCAGTCATACCTCTCCTCTGTCCAGATTCTATGCACTATCCAGATGCGTAGCTCATATTTTTGCTCTGTTCCCCATAACGGTTGTGGGTATTTGACAAATCACTGGGGTGATGTGAGCATTGACATCACTAAATGGAGACAATCATTTGTGTTTCAGACCTGAAATCTATCAGAAAATAAATATTAAAATAAACTGTGATACTATAGAATACTTCTCAGCTTAACAGCCATATTTCAAATATGTCACTATATTTTACCTTTACCCCCCCCCCCCCACACACACACACACTTTGTCAGGCTTTTTGCAGATGTCTTGCAGTAAGAGGTTGAGTATATATATATATATATATATATATATATATATATATATATATATATATATATATACACACACACACACACACACATATATATATATATGTATATATATATATATATATATATATATATATATATATATATGTATATATATATATATATGTATATATATATATATATATATATATATATATATATATATATATATATATATATGTGTGTATATATGCATATAACAGTACTAATTTCACAGTTTTTTCCCTAATGTTGGATGACCATCCTGCATGATATATTTACTGAAGCATTTCTAATTCTCACAGCTCATGTGGAGTAGTTGTAGCTGTTGAGACTGGAATGCACAGGGTCCTCGGTTTAAGGCTTGCCAGAGATGTGTATTTTTCCCCTTATGTTTAATGACTGTAATGCATGATATGTTTGTAAAAGCATTACAAATGCCCCAGCTCAGATGGTGTAGCAGCACATTGTTATGAATGTAGTGCACAGGCTCCTGGATTCAAGACTTGGTAGTGATGACTTTTTTCAGTAATGTTAATAATACATGATATGTTTGTAAAAACATTATAAATCTCCACAGCTGGGATGGTGTAGTGCTACATTACTTTGATTGTGGTGCACAGTGTCCTAGGTTTGAGACTTGGCAGGATTGGCTGATTGTTTTGTTTGCTGGGCAGAACAAGGACTGATGGAGACAGTTGTAAGTGGGTTTGTGTGGTTTTGTGTGAAGCTAAGTGATGCTAACAAATGGTTAAGTTCTCTTAGCTTCGTTTAGTGGCACTTATTCCCGCTTTCACCAGCCCTAATTTTAAATAAAGAAAAGAAAAAAAAAGGTGATAGGAAGGTGGTGAAATGGGGGCAAGTAGGGGGTAAAACATTAGGAAAACCAGATAGGGATGCACAGGATGGGTGTAGGAAAGGACCATAGCTCTATATTTCTACTGCAGCAACAGATGTGACTGATGTGGAAAATTTGGAATTTACAGTCTCACACCCCACAGGGAGGGGTGTTGGCAACATACATTTTTACAGTAATTTGAGTGTTTATTGATTTATGTCACTGGACATGGGGGCAAAATGTAGAGCTATGTATGGGGCAATGATTTGTTTTGTGGGACAAATACCTTTTTTGTTTAATTAAGGTGAGAGTGGGATGTTGGGGAAGGGCTGTAGGTATGTTTGGGAAGGTAGGTTGGGTAGGATAAGTTGCATTTGCATATAGACAAGACACACAAGACAGCAGACAGGGGTGGTATATGACACATGAAGGGGGTAAACACTTTGGACAGGGAGGGTGGTGGGAATCAGAGGCCCATGAGCCCCCAAATGGATACAGTGAGGCTGAGGTCCCCACCCATGGGCAGTCACTACTGCACCTTCTTAGCCCCGAAGGTGGCTGTGCTGGGGGCTGGACAACAGGGGCAGCTTGCCCCTCCAGGCATACCAGGCGGCCCTCCATCTGCTGCAGCCTTCCATCCAACTCTGAGTGGATGACGCTGCACACCATACCCAAGAGCATGTGGCTGGTGACAGGCTCCTCTCTGCACCCATGCCCAGGGGGGATGGGCCCCGTCCCCTGAGGTGGTTCCACCCAAAGGTTGTGCAGGACCAGTAAAGGAGTAAGTTCCAGGTTTGGTTCCCAGATGTGCTGGGGCCTGGTGCCATGGCCAGATGAGGCAAGACAGGGGTATCTGCCGGGATCTGCCTTTTCAAACATGCTACGGTGTTGAGGTTATCCAAGATATATTGGTTAGTTATGAACAAAACATTTCAAAATTAGTTATAACAGCATGCATGGGTGTTCCAATTAACCCAAACCAACAGATTTGTAACAGTTGCATAGCAAACAGAACACATGCATAAATGGAATGACAGTAAGCATTTTAACAGTATGCCAGTTACACTGACGGCAACAGGCCACCAACAATGGTATTTGAACAAGGTATGTTAATATGCAACCAAAATAAATATATGAACAATAATAGAACAGAAGTCCCAACATTAAGTTTTGAGGAAAAACATACTTGTAGTATATGAATAATAATAAGTGATGCAGATTAGGGGTGGGGGAGAGAAAAAGTCCATTAACAACTGTATAGACTTCTATTTTTCACAACAGTACTGCTCACTATTCTACAGGTCTGCACTCACTTTACATCTACCTATGGCCCATGGCTTCTGTAGCACATACATACCTGTTAACTGTCAACCTGTAATGGTATGGGGTAGACTGGGACAACTATGACTACATTACTAGAGGGGCTTGTACATGTCAGGGTTACATATCTGACAAAGAAGGGGTACCCTGCACTTATGTTGTGTGTGTCTGCAACTGGCATATTCACATGGATTCCTATCTGCATCCAAGGTGATTGGCAGCAGTGACCACTATCTGTGACAGCATGACACTTGAGAAATGTATCGGGAAGAGTGCATGGTGTATGTACCTATCCTGCTGTCATTTGCAGGCATGGGGTTGGACAGTGGACAGTTATACATGGTGTACATGCATTTATTTACCTGTAAGACCTGTGGAGAAAATATCTGTTACCACTATCTGACTGTTTCTACAGATATTCAAGATGTCATGAGTGTGTATCTGCACAGGTTGCAGTACCACTGCCTGTATTCGAACTGCGTCTAGGTGTGCTAAAAGGAACAACAAGGCTATTTCTCATCTCAATGAGCTACTGCTGTCTCTTGTTTGATAGACTTCTACCTATTACTCTATGGGTTAGACAGTCTGACCTTGTAATCCTGAGATTCAAGCATGACAGATAGTGTACTGTGTATTGATCCTTTGAAATAATACAATCTGGAAAGCAAAGGTTAACATAAGGCAATGCTGCAGGGAATACACTATAATATATTAGACATTACTATTCAGGGTTCAAATCTTAGTGCATAACATATTTCATATTTCATTTATATCTTGTTTTACAGCTCCACAATCTGTTTGCATAATAGCTGGTTCTCAGAACAACCTCAAATTCATGTTGTCAAAGCCATATTTGCCGTGAAGAACCTGTACACATTCTATTTCTACAACAACATACCAGAGTAAACACAACAGTTTATGATATGAGTCTTTATTTCACTTATGTGACACCGTGCTTTACTACTGCATATCCTGTAGATCAATATTAGTCTGGCAAACTTGTATTTATTTGTTAGACACAGAACACACTACACCTACTGGCAGTAAACAACTTACTCCTTCTTATTTATTACTGCAAGGTAGATTTGTACTCACCAGCCTGTCGGTGCAGCCTTGTCAGTCTGTCGGCATGAGCCTTGATATTGCTAGTCCTCTCTGCTGCAGCTGTAAGAGGAACAAAAACATGCATACCTGTCTATCACATACTCATGCTAGAATTTGGTACAACTATGCATGAGATACTTACAAACTACTGGATCATTACGTGCACAAGCTTCTTGGATCCACTGGGTTAAGAGTTCACCCTTCCTATGCTTTAGGTAAGCATAATGATACTGTACCTGCTCACCAGTTCAGGGGATTCCACTAGCACTGGTGAGGTCATGTGCTAGATGGTCCCAGGCCTCCACTTTGTACTGAGAACCCTGGTACTGGTCCTGCAGCACTCTGTCATCATGGTTTTCTACAAGGAGTCCAGCCATGACCCTGGACTCTAGAATGCTCCAGTGTTGTGCCCAAAAGCCATGCTTGAACTGGATAGGCAGAGCCGAGCACTGCTAACCATTGTTCAGTTTTCATTTAAAAAAATATATCAGAGATGTAATTTCATTAATCATTACTGACATATTATTAAGTGTATATAATTTACTTTACATGACATCTCCCTATGTGCTTTCATTACATTACATTACATTACCTTGGGGTGTGACTATACTGTTTGGGACACGCATGTAGACATGGGTGATTTCAAATGTTGCATGCACTCACACTTCCATTTTGAACAGCTATACTACCCTGGTTAACAATTATCAATTACTACCTAATTTAAAATAAGAAAAAAATATTTTCACATGGGAAAGCATTGTTAAAACTATCAGCCTGTCTTGGTACATGAACTATGAACCGCTGCATGCAAAGCCAGGACTCTAACTACTACACTATCTCACCATGAAGGATTTGAGCTGTAAGTTTGTATTTAACTCCTATGAGATGTTTAAGTAATGCTGAGCATAGGACCGTATCATGCAAATATGCTCAGCTACACTTAAACTTCCCTTATAACATCAAAAAATAATCAGTTGCAACCACTTTACATACATACATTCATACTGATGCTAATTCATGTTTGCCATTACACTACCTGCCATTCTATCCACTTTCTATGTGTGTATGGGTGATGTCAGTAACTACTGGCATACTTCTATACCTTCAATACATTCAGGTCACTGCAGAACTTATTATTCTATCTCCTTTCCATGTTTGTAGGGCAGTATTTGACATCTGTCCCTATTTATCCACCCTCATTTTGTGTTTGTCCAGGATTTTTGTTTTACAGGGTTGAGGCATGTAATCAGTGCCATACGGAAAGATGCAGGGGGTGTGTGACAATACCTGTCACACACCCCTGCACATATTTGACTCTACTGGACATGTCAGTGTCTGCTGACACTATTTACTTTTATTTTGTTTGCTTTCAGTGTTTGCAGACATAGACAGTACTTACAAAGTGCTGTACTGCACTTTAAGAATACGGGGGGTGTTGGATGTGCGAGCACTACTGAAACACACCCCTGTACTCCTTCACTGTTCATGTCTACACAGCCATTCTCAATAGTAAGCCTTCATTAATATGTAAGATGCACTGTTGTTATGGCTATGGGGAAGTGGACACCATTCACTTTGTGTAGGAATAACACTATTCCTACATGGAGTTTATTGAATCCTGGGGTCAGTCTGCTAGATAACTTAGCCTTTACAATGGATTTTTTTTTTTTTGGAACAGAAGGAACATCTCTGATTAATGCACTTTGGAACAGAAAAAATAAACAAAATTTTCCTAAATCCTACTACTTTTGATGTAACTGCAAACTGTGAAGAAACTATTCTAACAATTAAGAGATAGAGGGTTTTAATTCTGTGCTGCAAAGCTTCAGGAACAGAGATCTTACTAAATGGAAAAAAAGTGTTGTAATTTACAAATTGCATAAGTAGGAACCAGTTGTTAGCTTCTAAGATGCATCATTTTAGGGCAAAGATAAGATAACAGTGTAATAAACATCAATATTTGATAGAAAGTTGAAATCTTTATTGTCAGCTTAGCTCAGATGATTAATGTTATTATCTGTTCAAAAGTTCATTCTTTAATCTAGCGTTTAGTTTCTCAAGTCTTGATTGGTATTTTATGTTGCTTGTGTATATTGTGTCTACATGTATTACATCAAAAGTTTAAGTGCAAAACTGTTAATTATGAACTATGCAATGTAGCATTCCTGTTGAACATAATGTTAAATGTATTATGGTAAAAGTACTATAAGCATTGTACTGCTTTATGTTATATAACTCAGGGCTGAAAAGAATCCTTGGACTAGCCTACATCCCCCATTAAAAAGTGAAATCAACAAGCAGGCAAGCAAAAAATATTTGTGCAATTGATCAATTGATTGCTATAAAATAAATAAATAAATGGATGTTTGAATGAATGGATGTGATTCTGAATAAGTCACACAGCCATTTAATGTTTCCAATTCATCTGTGGAAAAAGACATTGTTCCTCGGGTGGATTTGCCCAGAAAACAAGAAATATTGGAGAAGTCTTATTCCTAACTGTGTATCACTACAAAATCAAAGTCAAAGTAAATTTTATTGTCATTCAGAAATCACACAAGTGCAAAAACTGAATGAAATTCCATGTTTCCAGACTCAATGTGCAGACAACATATATACTATTTTCACAGACATTTATACATGTAACACCTAGCTATTACATCACAGACATGCAGGTAGACAGACTATTATTTCACATAATTATAAACACATTTTAACACTTTTTGAACTGAACACTTACATGAGACTTTAGTATTGCACAGGTACTTGGTTAAGACATTTCACTGATCCTTGCACAAAAAGAGACATTGAGTATCACACTGTGAACATTAGAGTATTGCACTATAGGCCTTAGAGTATTGCACTATGATTAATTTATGAATTTGCATGTATTGTACTGAAATAAGAGAGATTTTACTGCATTGCTACTGCCCTAGATGGCCCATAAGTTGCAGTCATGGTGAATATTGCACTAAGTTGTAGGTGAGACTGGTAATTTGAAACAGTTTCTACTGACCCAATTGGACATCATGGAGTCTAGTGGTTATTAGAGTTCAACAGCCTGATGACATTAGGGAAGAAGCTGTTCTTAATCTTGCACTTCTGCAACGTATGCTTCAGAAGCACTTTCCGGATGATATATGCAGGAACAGTCTGTAAGCAGGGTGCATGCAGTCTTTATTAATTCCTCTGGCCCTGCTGAGACATCTGGATTAGTACAAGTCATGGATAGGTGGTATGGTGGTCTTAATGATCCTCTCGGCTGTCTTTACCACTCTCTGGAGGGATTGGGGGTTGGGAGGTAGCCTAATGGTTAAGGTGTTTGCCTTGCAAGCATAAGGTCCAGGGTTTGAGTCTCACAAGAGTTAATTGGCTAGGCTTAACATGGCACGCAAGGGCAGTTAGCTTAGTACTAACCTATGAACCTATGTGCGCTGAGAGGTAGAGCGACTTCCATACCATACTACGAGGTTGTTCATCAGGATGCTTTCTATCTTGCCTCTGTAGAAGGTAGTGAGAACTGTCAATGTGAGATTCGCTCTCTCCAGCCTTCTTAAAAAGTGCAATCTCTGGTGCACTTTCTTGACTATGCCATCTGTATTTGTGTTCCAAGACAAGTCCTCATTGATGTGCACTCCCAGAAATTTCATGCTTCTCATTCTTTCAACTGTTTCCCCATTGATGGTGAGGGGAGAATGTTCCTTGGGTGTTGTCCTGCAGTCCACAATTATCTCTTTTGTGCTAAGTTATTTCCACACCAGATAATCAGTTGTTCCAGCTCATCTCTATACGCTGTTTCATCATCATTACTGATGAGGCCCACCACTGTTGTGTCATCAGCAACCTCAATAATGTGATTTGTATTGTACCTGGCTGTACAATCATGTGTTAGAGTGATCAGCAAGGGAATTAGTACCTTGTGGAGCTCCAGTGTTGAGTGATGCTATCTGAGGAGTTATTTCCTATGCACACATTCTGAGGTCTGTCTGTAAGAAAGTCAAGAATCCAGTTATAAAGGGAAGTGTTGACATGTAGTTGGAGTAACTTCATTTCCAGATGAAGAGGGATGACTGTGTTAAAAGCAGAGCTGAAGTCAATGAATAGAACCCTCACTTAGGTGTTTTTATTCTCAAGGTGTTCCAGCAATAGATGGAGTGCTAGAGAGATGGCATCTTCCATAGAGCGGTTTGCTCAATAAGCAAAGTGTTAAGGGTCAAGATCAGCAGACAGCCCAGATGTTATGGTATCCTTGACCAGCCTTTCAAAACACTTCATCACTGTGGAGATGAGGGCTAAAGGGCAGTAGTCATTTAGGCAAGATGGAGACTTCTCTGGTAATAGAATGATTGTTGTATCCTTGAAGTATTTTGGAACTATTTGCTGACTCAGAGAGTTATTGAAGATATCCGTGAGGACATTTGTTAGTTGCACAGTGCAATCCCTGAGCACACACGCTAGGATGTTGTCAGGCCCAGCTGCTTTTCTCGGGTTAACTCTGCGCAGTTCCCCTTGGACATCAGCTGGGCTGAGGTTGAGCATCTTCTCGTTATGGGTGATGGACATTTTCTTTACTGTTGTTCTGTTCCCTTCCTCAAATCTGCTGAAGTAGACATTCAGATCATTTAGGAACTCCTCATTGTCCTCACATTGTGAAGATAGGGGTATGTAGTCAGTTATGGACTGGATACCCTGCCATAGGCACCTGGGGGTCTTTTTGGTCAGAGAAGCTGCTCTGGGTCTTACTGCCATAGGTGCATTTTGCTTCCCTCACTCCCTTATTCAGATTTGCTCTGGCTATTCTGAGGGCTTCCCTGTCTCTAGACCTGAAGGCTGCATTCCTTGCTTTCTGTAGTTCATACACCTCTCTTGTCAACCAGGGTTTCTGGTTGACTCATGAGTTGATGGTTTTGGTAACTGTCACATCATTCAAACATTTTGAGCTGTAGCCCACTACTGCCTCAGTGTACTCCTCCAAGTTGATACACTCATTCTCAGTAGTCACCTCCTCAATATGCACCAGTCTGAGCTCTCGAAACAGTCCTGGAGTGCTGAGACTGCACCCTTTGGCCATACTCTTACTTGTTTAACTGTTGGTCTCCCTCTAGTTAGCAATGGTTTATATAATGGTAGTAATAATATGGAGAGGTGGTCAGAGTTTCCCAGGTGTGGGTGAGGCACTGCCTTAAATGCTAGCTTAACATTGCTGCATACCTTGTCCAGTGTGTTCTTACCCCTTGTTGCAAAGTCCACATATTGGAAATAGTGAGGCAGAACTGTTTTCAAGTTGGCCTGATTAAAGTCACCTGTCACTATGTGAACACAGTCTGGATTCCTGTTTTGTAGTTCATTTATAGCCTGGTATAATGTGGTCATTGAAAAAAGAATACCACGGCCGGACTGCTAAAACACCGTTTTTAATACTTAATTTAAAACGCTTGACAATAAAAATAAGTTTTTCGTCCCATTTGAATACAGGACTTCTTCAGAAATTAAAACAATCTAAAAAATTCTAAGACTGGTTTTTATACATCATTTCCAAAAAGCATGCCAACTCTTACAATTACTTTACTTCTTAAAGGCATATACATCCTAACAAAAGAGACTGGAAGAATTCATTTTAGCGTAAAGAACTTTACAAAATCTTTGTGATCTAAATAAAGCATTATGACATACCCAATTTTACTAATTCCTATGGTCTGGTGATATATATATATATATATATATATATATATATAGATAGATATATGATATGTGATGATGTATAATGTACGATAATTCATAAGTACAAAAGTTATATCTTTATATACTTGTATATGTGCAATTATGTGATTACATTTCATTTCAACGTTTTAGGTACTGAAAATTTCTAAGCTAACATTTAATAAAATATTTGATATTTAATAATCTGAGCAGTGCGAGGATACTATCTCACTATCTCACAACTGGTACACCAGTTGTAATTGACATATATGCAGACCCCTACCTTTCTGGACTTACCACTGAGAGAATGTATTCTGCCTGCTCTAAAAAGTGATAACCCCTCCACATGGACTGCACTGTCATTAATGTTAGAGTTTAGCCAGGTTTCAGTAAAAATAAGCACAGAGCATTTCCTCACCTTGTTCTGAGTAGATAATTCCAGCCTTATATAGTCCATGTTGCTTTCCAGTGATTGAACATTTGCAAGCAGAATGGATGAGAGTGCAGGCCTGTAGGGATTTGCTTTTAGCCTTGCAGTGATTCCAGTCCTAGATCCTCTTTTGTGTGTTTTCTCACACATCTTACATTTCCTTCTCTTACCATGATCCAGTAATGTCGATTCTGTACATACCAGGCCTTTTGTTCCATGTTTGAGTACGATTCCCAGCTGTTGTAACTTGAGAAGTGCTGTAGGCCTCACAGGGCCCACATACAGCAGCTCAGCAAACCTGTTACACAGCAAGCCTGAGGATCGAATTTCCAGAATAGTTTCTCTACTATAAATTAGCTTAATGTCAGCAGTCTTCCCTGATTCACTTTTTTCTCTTAATTTAGACACAGAATAGGACACATTGCACATTTCCTTGCTGAGTCGAAGTAGCAGCTGCTATACAGAGTGCAGCCATTTTTTTTTTTTTTTTTTTTTTTTTTTTTTACAGTGAGTGGCCATGCAAAGGCAGAATATTAATGGAACCAGAGAAGGCAATAAACAGCTTTGCTTGCTTCTCTGTTTAACATTTATTCATATTCAGTAAAGTATAGTATTAAAATATTATTTGCAACAATGTAATCTTACTGGCTCCAAACTTTACTTCAAGGGATACGTCTATAGGGGTAAATTATAAAACAAATGTTTGGAATTATTTCCTCTATGTATTTAGTGTTTAGCAATCTGGCTAACCTACTTGCAGGAAAAAAATAAATAACAAATACAAAGAAGTAAAGTTATTCCACTGGAAAATGAACTAGACCACTTTTGCATCAAAAGCAGCATCATTTATAGTTAGTTGTAATGATTGACCCCGGGATTCATGAATGAATTATTTTCCATGCAGGAACAGTGTAGCTGCTCTTGCATGGAAAATGGCCGCCTCATGATCCAGGTACGTGCCATTTTGATGTGCATGAGCACTCTAACACTGTTCCTGCATGGAAACCTGTGCAGGATGCTAATCACCTCATCTGCTGGTAAAAAACATGCAAATGAGGTGAATTAGCGATTCACCAACCTGCCAGGTCTCTGTGCAGGAACAGTGTTAGTTGCAGAAATGTATTCGGTCACTAATAGAATACATTTCTGCAAAAAACACAAAGGAGGCATGTCAGCTCTAAATAAAGCATGTATTAGAGTGGTTATATATGCCAATGGCTAAATATATGGCCATTGGCATGCGAAGCTGCTCCCTATGAATAAAAAATAAACTTTTATTTTTGTTGGCTGATCTTGGCCATTGAATGTGTGGGAAATGGCACGCAAATGAGAGGGGCAGAAAATAAAAAGAAGAGGGGGAAACATGAGTATTACAGAAAATTGCATTCTGCAATGGCATGCAGAAAGTAAACAATGGCAGTGAGCAGTGGTTGCTAAGGGGGAAGGCTCATGTGTAGTGCAGTAACTAGGGATTAAGGCAGTGGGGTATGTTAATGAGGGGACTTATACTGAATCACAAATTTCTTCTGTGTCATACTGCAGCTAACTGTGTTGGTGCTCTATCACCACCGTGTAGACAGGAGGAGTAACTAACATGGGAAGGAGGTGTGTCATGCTTGCTGTAAGCCCATTGGAGCTCTGTTGACCCAGTTTGTGCTTAGCTAAGCACACCTAAGCCAGGGTGTGTGTCTGAGGCTGTATAGTCTTATTCCATAAACTAAGGAGCATGTTCACAGCCAGGGGAGGGCCATTTCTTGCTGTTTATACTAGCTAAATGGGTCTGGGTGGCACACCGGGATTAAACAGGAAGGACATAGGAAAGGTAAAAGGAAATAGCAAAAGAAGGAAAATGCAGTACAAACAGCAATATGAGATACTGCAACACACAATGGGCCATTGAAAGCACTCATTAATACAGCTTGCAGGTGGCTGCATAGCTGAAAATGGGAGGAGATGTAAAAAAAATAAATAAAGGGCAACAGCACAATAAAGGAAAAATTAAGTAGAAATCACTAATATGGGAAGCTTGCATTTCACAATGGGCCAGGTAAAGCACACAATAATACAGCTGGCAGGTGGCTGCATATCTAAAAATGAGTGGATATGTAAAAAACATTAAAGGGCAACAGCACAATAATGGAGAAATAAAGTAGAAATCACTAATATGAGACTCTTGCAACTTACAATGGGAAAGGCAAAGCACATAATAATACAACTTGCAGGTGGCTGCATAGCTGAAAGTGGGAGGAGATGCAAGTAAAAAATAATTAAAAAAAGGCAACAGCAGAATAAAGGCAAACATGCACAAATTACCACTAATGCATCTAACACTCACACTGGCCAATTCAAAGCCATGAGTAATACAGCTGGTGGCTGGAATGTATCATAGACGCAATCACAAAGGCAGCAGTTGCAGCACACCACTATAAAGTATGCAAACACCCTCATTCTGGTTTCTCCCTCAAACTTTGCACCTTTGGAGTAAACTTGGGAATTTTAACTAACAAAATGCTAGGGGCTGCCATTGCTTTGATAAATCAGTACATACTGGAGGCTGACAGTGGTGAGGAGAAGAATGCTGACAACAGCCCCAGACTCAGGAGGAGGAGAAGAGTGTTCAGAACCAGGGTAACCTACTAGGGGCTACATGACCTGGAGATAGTTGAGTGCTACTGGGTGGACAGGGACATTGTCAGTAAATTGTGGAGCAGTGCCTGCCTTGTCTCACATCCAGAATGCGCAGAGGGGAACCCATCCCAGTGGATACTAAGGTATGTGTAGCCTTAAGAATACTAGCTACAGGTACTTTCCAAAGACCTACTGGGTATATAATGGGGTGTCACAGGCATCTGCATCCAGAGTACTCCACAAGTTTCTGGATGCCATGCTACCAAATGTCCATGACCACATATACTTCCCCAACACCCATGAGGAACTGACCAGCAGTATACATCTCTTCCATCATGTAGCTGAATACCCAGAGATACTGGGTGCCATAGACTGCACGCACATCCACATCAAAGCACCAGCAGTGTAGGGCCTACATAAACCACAGGGGCTTCCCTTCCATCAGCTGCTAGGTTGTGTGTAATGCCCTGGGAATTATCATGAATGTGTGTGCTAGCAGCCCTAGAAGCTAACACAACTCCCACATCTTGCATTCCTCACAGCTGTATCAGGAATTTGCCAGGGAGGACATCCTGTATGGCCATCTGTTGGGGGATGTTGGCTATGCACTGGAGCCATGGATGATGACAGCCATCAGAAATGCACATACACCCATGCAAGAATGCCATAATGAGGCACATGCACAAACCAGGATCATTATAGAGTGTGTGTTTGGGATACTCAAGTCATGGTTCCACTGCCTGGACATATCTGGTGGAGCCTTGCAGTACTCTCCAGTCACATGTGCACACATGTTCATAGTATGTGCCATGCTACACAATATGATCCTGTAGAAACAGCTACAGCAGGAACAGGATGGGGAAGGGCCACACAGCCCCCCACCATTGCCAAGGTCCCCACAGGCACAGAGGGACTCAGATGAGGAACATCTTGAGCCAACCCCTGTAGGTAGACAGAGGCATGCCCAGTTTGGCCTGGCCTTGGCAAAGCAGCAATGCATAGTACACACACTGACACTGTAGGCACCCAGGGACTGATGCCTCTCTCTACTCGCACCCACAGTAAAAAGGGATGACACACACACATCACACTAACTGTAACTTACCATGTATAGGCAGTTTACACTGTGCATCCAACAAAGGCATCCCTCAAGCTCCATACACATAACTGCCACAGGCACAAAGTAAGTCAGTTGCCTTAACAGTAAATTAATGTATCAGTATGTTCTGCTATGTATGGTATCATTGCATGCATGCAAGGGAATGGAGTTACTAGTAGGATAGCAGCAGACAACTCACAGCTAATTGGGAAACCAGGAAATTTCTGCCCAATTCTGGCCTTCCAACACTATGCAGTAGTACCCAATGTGGCAAATCCTACTGCAGTGTATGTATGGAGCCAACTAACTGGGAGGGTCATAGCTCACAGCCATGGATGTCAGTGTGGGGTCCCATACCCACCCCTCAGACCCACACAGCAAGTCAGCTGTATAAAACCAGAGAAAAATGTCTAGAAAAGCTTCACAAATGGTGGCAATGTTGAATCACCCCCTACAGACCCACACAGTCATAGCACAGCTAGTCTCATGGTTGCAGTAAGGCTCTGAAGGGTAACAAGTTTGACATGCCATTACAATCTCATGTTTGCTCTTTACTGATATGCCTGTAGGTCCCAAGACAGGGCACAGTAGTATGTTAAATAGAATCAAAATGTAAAGCAAATATCATCACAGTCTGCAAATGTCTATAGTTGACAGGTGTCGCCCCCCCACCCCCATATACCCACAGCAATGCAGTAACATGTATGTTTGCAGGGAAATAGCAGCATAACACAGAATGGTAGTGCTGTCCCAATACACATGAAAACATGTCGCATGTGCTCAATATGCAGGGGTCAATGAGCTATGCCAGTGTGTGATCAATACTGTCAGGATCTGGCCAGTTTATTCTCCTGGCTTTCATCTTGTACTGTCCTAAGTACAGGCTGTCTGTCACAGGGCCATGTGCAGGTAACTACAGTGCCAATGCTTATGCATACCAGTGACACCTATTGCTCTGCCACAAACATACCTGAAAGTCACAGTGCTATGTGGAATTTACTACACATATAATAGACTTCTTGAGGGCTGTGTAGCCAAGGTGCTAGGTCTTTTGTGAATAATCATGCTTCTTGGTACTGTTGCCAATGGTCACTGTTTTATTTCCTTGTTTTATGTCTGCTTTTGTATATAATGGACATGCCTGCACAGTACAATGCAGTATGTACCCACACCCATAACACCAAACCTCTGCCAGCAACATGTCTGAACAAGGGCAGAAGTAAATGTGGAACAAAGGCAGAATGATAGGCACATGCAGTAAATATTGCTCTGACATACTGAGAAAGTTGGTAGGGTGAGGGGTTTGCAGTAGCAGGAATTGTCTGAAGGTTATGTAGGCTGACACAGTAATGTCTGTCAATATTTTGTAACATCACTCTTCAATTATACTGAAATAACTTGCCATAAAAACACATGTTTATGCAGACTGGACAAAACCTCTAGCCAAACACCTGGACAATCTGCCAAAAAATGTACAGCAAACTGGTATGCCCACACCAGGATATCACATCTCAGGTTACACAGATACCACAGAAGCAGAAGATCCCCAACCAATATATCAACAAGTTGCTGGACTATCACTCAACTGGCTGTAGCCACATCTCTCAGGTGGCCTTGTTGGACAAGAATGTGCATACCTGCCATTATAATATCAGTTTACGCATCATATGACTAGTATTCCTCTGGTAAAGCACTGTGATGATTTGAGGATGTCTGACACTAGGTAATGACACAATACATTGCACTGTCAGAATACAGATATGTCAGAAAATGTCTACCAAAACAAACCATTACCCCAAGGAAGATCATCTGTACTTCTGAGAGGTATGTCTGTAGCACACAAAACCCTGGACCGGAGTACACATATCTCTGGAAAGGAGTCCCACTGTAACTATACAAGGTCACACTGGGCATGCTCCTACACTTAGAGAATCACAGGACGTATTGGAACCGATCACAGGACATAATGGAACCTATATTGGTCTATATGACTATAATGTCTAGATGTATCTGTGCATACAGACAGCTATGTGCATCTTAACTGTCCCTACAAACACACACATCAGACAGGATTACCCCCAGCTAGCTGTAGGTGGCCCATATGTGATATATCTGCATCTGTTGTGTGTGACACATATGCAGACATATATGGCGAACAGGTAACCATATATGTCAAGCATACACAAACATAGATGTGGGGAAGTGAGAGACAGACATTTATAGACACAAAGACACAGGGGTACAGACACAGCAGAGTGGGTTACACACATGGGTACCCTGAATGGCATATAGTGATGTCCTGTTGTGGACAGTGGCATACTGGTTTTAAACAGTGACACATGCATGCATAAAATGTGAGCCCCATTGTGTAATAGTACTGAGGTTGGGGTGTTAATATCACATCACCTGCCTGTGTGTGTGTGCCTCTGTAGGTCTAAGTATTAGCAGTCTGTTCCCATTCAGTACAATTCACATTGCCCAACTGCACAGGATCTGCTGCTGTCATTCACCTTAGAAGTACCATTAGACACCTACTACCCCTATAAGCTCTGTAGTGCATCTGATAAAAGTGCATGACACTATAGTACAAGTAATTAGATAGGTAGGAGTACTAAACCCAATACTAGCAACTGTGTGTGTGTGTGTGACAGTTGCATGTGCAAGACTGAGGAAGTTGTGTGTTTGTTTGTTCATTTGTAGGTGAAACAATTTTATGTCATTCCCACCCACAACACTTCCCACTGCCCCACTTTATCAGTCCAGATGATGTCATTCACTTTATCAGCAACCTTGGCCAACTGTCAGCCCAGTAAGCTCAGTAGTGCATGCGATAAATGCCTAACACTATAGCAGAAGTAAGTTGTTTGGCAGGGGTTCTACTCTTGTAACTGGCAAATGTGTGTGTATGTTTGTAGGAAGAAGTATTTTGATATGTTTCCCACCCGCAGCCCTACTTTATCAGTCCTGCTGATGTCATTCCCCATATCAGTACATTTGGCCAGTTGTCAGCTCAGTAAGCTTTGTAGCATGTGTGATAACTGTATAATACTATTATACAAATCACTAGTTAGGTAGGAGTTCTACTCTCACATCTGGCAAGTGTAAGTGTGTCTCTTTATAGGGCAAAGTATTTTGATAAGTTTAACACTCACTGCCCCACTTTATCAGTCCTGCTGATGTCATTCCCCATATCAGTACCTTTGGACAGCTGCCAGCCCAGTAAGCTCTGTAGTGAGTGCGATAACTGCCAGGCACTATAGTACAAATTACTACTTAGGCAGGGTTCTATTCTTGTATCTGCAAGTGTGGTTGCATGTTTGCAGGCAAAAGTGTTTTGATATGTTTCCCACCCACTGCCCTAATTGCTGATGTTGTCCCTCTTATAGGTTCATAAGTGTGTAGTAGGCTAATGGCTGAGGAGCCTTTACAACCTAGTCCACAGAAGGGCCCTGCCATTGTGCCACCCAATGTTACTTCCCACTGCCTGTATCAAGTAGACACACTGCAGTGATCCTTGGGGTGAACTGTTTATTACCCATCCACTCATCAAGATTTCTGTGAAACAGGGTCAGCTAGGTGCTCTGCATGATATGTATGGGACATGTATTCCAGGGCACGTGCAGTCTCTTGGTGAGGGACCTGTCCCACCAGCATGTTGTGTTGATTGTGGTAATGAGGTAGAAATCTCTGCAATGTGTGGCATGGAGGGATTGGGATGTCTTCATATGTAACATTTCTAAAAGAGCTGGGTCAGACATGGCTTTATAAGTCAAGCACATATAGCCTTTAACTAGATGATATGACATAGAGAATAGTGGAGTCTTCTGAGTTTGTCTGTGTAGGATGTGCATTTAATGCCTAGGAATCTCTTTGTGAGGCACTTCTATGGTCTCCCTAGCTGTAGCAGGTGTCTAGTGAGGTACATGCCAAATGGGGCATAATACTTAAGTAGTCCAATGAGGGAATAGTAGACAGAGATGATTACCTCTGTCTTCCTGGATGCAAAACCTTTGGTAATGCGATGTGCCACATAGAAGGAATTCCTGACCACAGTGGCAATGTGGTGGTTGAAGGAAAAGTTGCTGTCAACCTGTGTCCCCACATCTCTTATAATGCCTACAGTGTTCATTTGGCTCCCATCGATATGGAACTTACAGGAGACTGAGTGTTTTACCAAAGGGGATGATGATGTGTTTTATGGTGTTAAGCTTCTGGCCATGATTTCCGCACCACTCATTGATCTTAGTGAGGCCTTTCTGTAGGATATCTGCATCACTTGTGGAGTTAATGATGGCTCCCAGCATGCAGTCCTCTGTGAACTTTGTCAGACAGAGTTTCTCTGTGTTGGGCTGAACTCCTGAGAAGTAGATGCTGGACAGGAGACTATGGGGTAGTGGTCCCTGTAGGACTCCACTTGTGACGGGTTGCCAGACTGACTTGGAGTTTGCCACCATCACACTGTGTGTTCTGTGAACCAGTTTGCACCCTACCTACTGATATAGGGGTTGATGCCTAGTTTGGTGGGTTTATCAATAATTGCTGACTAAGGAATGATATCAAAAACCTTAGCCAGATTGAGGTAGGCTGTATGCAGTGCCTTACCATCATACACATCCCTGGTGACTCACTCAAAGAAGTCAACGAGGTTGAGAAGGCATGATCTGCCATTCACAAAGCCAAACTGTGTGGGGTCCAGAGTTAGGAGATTACCTATATCTTTGTCAATCAAGTCCCTGATGATGCAGTCCATACCTGTACATAGTAAACTCATCAGGCTAATGGGCCGATAATCCCCAGGGTCTGTAGTTGCTACCCCTTTATGGAGAAGGATGACTGTAGCAGTGCACCATTTTGGAGGGATAAAGCCTGAGGTGAGGTTGTGACTGAACAGGCCACACAGATGCAGTGCCAGGTCTTTTTGTACATTATGTAGAACACAGCCGCAGATATGTTTGGGTCCCATGGAATCTGTATTTTTTCCTGTGGACAATGCAGGTCTAACCTGGGCTGCAGTAATGTTGAGTGCCTGGCATTTATCTGCTATTGTGATTGTTCCATTAGGGGGGAGTGAGGGGCAAAGTGGCCCTGAATGTGTTGGCAAGAGTGTTGCCAATATCTGTTGGCTCAGGATAGGAGTTAGTATTATGCAGTAAATCACAGCACTTGTGGGTATTGCTGTGGAGGTTGATGGTATATCTATCAAAGGCTTTTGTGATTGTTGTCAGTGTCTGCTGCAATTCTTCCTTTATAGCTGGCTGTAGATGATTCCCTGAGGGATCTCACATTGTTGTGGAGGCTAATAAGGGGGTTTATCAGTTATGGGACACCACCTTTTTTCTGCAATAGTATCTTCCTTCTATTGTACACTTTAGTCAAGGGACCATCACATTAGCCTCCAGTGTTTGGAGGACAGTGTCTTAGTTCTGTTGGCTGTGTCTAGTACCATGCATTCACGTACATGTTTGTACAGTGCATTTGTGTATGAGGTGACAGTCATGCAACTATTTTCCATTGGCATGGGTGCAGTGAAGTCATCCACTCTGTTTTTATGACTCCAAAGTCAGTTTTAGAAAGGTTTTTCAAAGTGGTTACCTTTGTGGGGGGTGTCGGTGAGATGTGGATTGCCATGGTGATTACATCATGTTGGATATGACCAGGTAGGGATTGACTACTGTTGAGCAATGATCCCATATGTATGTAATCAACATGGGTCAAGGTTGATGCATCCTCTACTGGGGGTCAGTATGAGCCAGTCCAGGGCATTGGAACTGATGAATTTCAGGAAGCATTGGGCCAGACTACTTTTCCCAGTTGACGGAGGGGTAGTTGAAGTCTCCTACTATGTCAGTGTTGGGTTGGACCTTGATAGATGCCATGGCATTGAGGAATGTGGATTGACAGTCTATGGACATGGATGTGGACCCATAACAGGCTATGACCTGGATTTTACTATTATCCAAAGTCAGTTGTACCTGAAGTATCTCAGATGCATTATGCTGAGATACTAGTCTGGAGGTGTGTATATCTGTTATAAATATGGAGACTCCCCCACCTGCGGAGCTGTGGTCTATGTTTTGGGGCTGACAGCTGTGGAATGCATCATAGCCTGTTAGTGCAGGGCTGCTGTCTTCTGTTGTAAACTAGATCTTCATTATAGCATAACTGTTAATGCTCTCCATTTTGAGGAGTGCTTTGAGTGACTACATCTTGAGAGTTAGATGTCTTCTGTTGAGCAGCATGACCCTCAGATTCCATTCATTTCTAGCTGTTATGGTGGTAATGTGATTTGGAACACTGCCTAAAAAGGCATTATAGGGGTGGCAAGAGACTTAGCCAGTACCTGGAAACCCATGGGTGACAGATGCAAGCCATCCCTGGTAAGGCACTGAGGTCTGTCAATCATGTTATCTTAAGCAGAGAGAGACTGGATCCTCTGAGAATGACAAACAACACATAAGCCAATGTTGAAGTCAATCATTTGTTAGTAGTAATGCAGCATCATTCTGGGTGACTGTAGTATACTTCTCAGGGCTAACTATCATATCTGCCTGAACAACATAATCTGAGAGCTCAACCATGTCTCTTGTCATATAGTCCAGGGAGGTGTGTCGCAAATAATTCACACCCACATGGATGATGACAGACTGATACTTGTGGTTTTTGTGGCGTGGTCTGACTGGGTGTGTCATGTGTTAGATGCTGGCATGTGATAGACAACTGGCTGTTACCTTCTCCATATTCAACCTAGTGAGTCAGACATCTGTGTGCCTCAGTATTGAGTCACCCATGATTACTGTATTGGGCAAGGTGGTTAGCCTTACAGGCTTAGGTTAAGGGGCACACTGTGAATGTGACATGTGTCTCCTTTGGCATGTTCGGTGTTGTGGTGGCCGAGTGCATGTCTGTCTTGCTGGTCTGTGCTGATTGTGTAAATGTCCATCGAGTGCCTCTGTGACGGTGGGTGTGTGGTTTTTGAGTGTATGTCAGGGCTGTGATAGTGGGTGTTGACATCATCCTCTTGACCAGCTAGTCCAGTCTTTGCTGGAGAGTGCATATTTCCAAATTTGGTGGCATAGGTGTAACTCTCACAAGTCTGAGTGTTTTGAGTTTAGAGGAGAGGGTTGTCTGTGTACATGAGGCAGTTGCAACAGTGTATCAGAATGGCCAAGTGCAGCAGGTTAATGGGCAAAAGCACATAAAACTGCACTTCAATCATGCCAGGGGTGGTCATAACTATTAATCACTGTGGTAATTCTCTGAGGAACGACTACTGCTGATGGCTCACACGTGTGCTGCACTTATTGATACAATAACCTGTTGAAGTACAAAGCTATTATGCAATCTGAAGTGCAAGAGAGAAAGAACTAGCAAGATCCAAGGGAAAAACTGAAGGCAGACTTTCTGCCACCTGTATTACTTTACCTCAGCTGTGCAGTTATCAGCACCTTTGGCTAGTTGTTATCTCAGTAAGCTCTGTTGCATGTGTGGTAACTGTGTAACACTGTAGTACAAATAACTAGATAGGCAGCAGTTCTAATCTCAATACTGGTAAGTACGTGTGTGTGTGTGTGTGTGTGTGTGTGTGTGTGTGTGTGTGTGTGTGTGTGTGTGTGTGTGTGTGTGTGTGTGTGTGTGTGTGTGTGTGTGTGTGTGTGTGTGTGTGTGAATCATATGTTGTGTGATTTATACCATTTTGAGTTCTTTACCACCCTCTACACTTCCCCTCAACCTAATTTACTAGTTCTGTTGAAGACATTCACCTTAGAAGTACCCTTGGCCTGGATGAGATCGTATAAGCTCCGTGGTGCATCTGATAACTGTGTAACACTATAGTAGAGATAACTAGGTAGGCAGGAGTTCTAATCTCAATACTAGCAAGTGTGTGTGTGGGTGTGACTCATGTACGGTGTGGGATATTCCATTTTGAGTTGTGTACCACCCTCTACACATCCCTTCACCCTAATTTACTAGTCCTGTAGATGTCATTCACCTTAGAAGTACCTTTAGATAAAGTGAAAATGTGAGAGCTCCATGGTGCATCTGATAACTGCACAACACTATAGTAGAAATAACTAGATGGACAGGAGTTCTAATCTCAATATTGGTAACTGTTTGTGTGAGAATCATATACTGCATGATTTGTACGATCGTGAGTTGTACACCACCCTCTACAGTTCTCCTCACCCTAATTTACAAGGCCTGTTGATGTCATTCACCTTAGAAGTAACTTTGGACTAGATGAAATTGTGTAAGCTCCATGGTGCATCTGATAGTGTTATGTTATAGTAGAAACAGCTAGACAGGCAGGAGTTCTAATCTTAATACTGGTAAGTAAGTCTGTGTGTGTGTGTGAGAATCGTGTACTGTGTGGTATATACCATTTTGTGTTGTGTATGACCCTCTGCACATCCCCTCACCTTAATTTACTAGTCCTGTTGATATCATTCACCTTAGAAGCACCTTTGGATAAGGTGAAATTATGTAAGCTCTGTGGTACATCTGGTAACTGTGTAATACTATAGTATACATCAATAGATAGGTAGGAGTTCTAATCTCAATACGGGCGTGTTTGTGTGGGAATCATATATTGTGTGGCTTATACCATTTTGATGTGTGTACCATACATGGCTGGTTACCACCTCCTGATGGCATTACTTTATATAGTGTGGTAATGGCATCTGCCTCACACGCAGAATGTTAAACCATTGCACAGGCTATACCAGTCTTCTGTACAGACATGTCTGGAATATACAGATGTTTGCTACCTTTAAGTGGTCTGTGTCCCGTAATAATGCCCATGTATGTGATATTGTTGCCAAATAGGCCCAGTGAGTGTACTGACACATATGGCAGCATCAGGTATCATACCTGACTGAAACATAATGCTGATACATCTGCTACCCTAACACTTGTCCTGGCTTGTAGGAGCAATAAATGATTGCATATGCTTTAACTGGTGGGTTAACTCACCATCCATTAGGGTATTCACAACAGTACATGTTGTAACAGGTAGTGGTTAATGTCCCATGTGTATCATCTATGTGGGTGGGGCATGTCATGCATGTAATAGTACAGTACATCAAAGTGGATATGTACCTCTAATAATCTGTCTATTGCCAACTGTGTTTGTGTTGCTGTATGCACATCCCCATGTTAGTCCTGACTGTGTGTATGCAAAATATATACCATTTTGTTTCCATGTTCCACCCTGTGAACTCAGGACTACATAGCACAAACCTGCTACATGCATTTCATGCATGCCCTCACCAACTGCATCAGGTTTGATTGTATGGGAAAGAAATGGCAGGACCAACAGGTGTTGCCAGGTGAATCTGTTGCAGTTAATGTAATGACTATGCTTGTGAGGGACCTGCTGACAGTACTGTAGTAACCTGTTCTGTATGTATCAGCCTGTGGTAGTAGACAACACTGACGTGACATATATGAAGGCTACCTGTCTGTGACAGGGGTATGTATGGAAGTTCACACAGTCTGGCAACAGTGTCACTCACACACTGTTGCATGCATACACACCTGGTAGATGTACATGTAAAGGTCTACCTTACCTATGACATGGGTGGTGAATTTCCACTCTGCCATACTCCCTCTTGGTCATGCCTGCAGGGCCACAGCCTGCAGACACACAGACACCTGGAAAACAAACAGAATACAGGATTTCAGACTACAGGCAGTCAGTGATACTAACAGCAATAATGCACTCTGGCTAATAAGGTACACATACCTGTATGTGTACCCACAACAAATGCAAGCAGACAGCACCTTACACAGTATTACATAGCTACACTGTACTACATTCACCCTGTGCAAGCAGACAGCACCTTACACAATATTACATAGCTACACTGTACTACATTCACCCTGTGCATCAGACCCATATTAGCATGTCCCTGCATCAATGGTATGGATGACAGGGATGTGGCACAGGTATCATTATATGCACAGGGTGTGGTGTGGGTTTGCCAGAGGCCTAGGCTGGGCCATACAGTTGACATCATGTGTGTGCATAGAGGGTATGCAGTAGATAGCCTGTGCAGAAGTGCTGTGTGTCTGGGGGTGACCTGCATGTGATACAGATGTGTGTGTGTATGTATGCACACTGTCATGTCATGTGGCTGTCCTACAGAGGGGTATGTTGGACAGCTGTGGACTGTACATAGCAGGATGTCCAGTTCACCATCTCTGGCCACAGACATGGGAACTGCTCCTGCCATGGGTCTCACTGGCACCACCAGGCTCAAGGCCAGAAACAGTACTGCTTCCTGAGGGTGACTGTTGTTTGCTGGATCTTTGTCCCTGATGGGACCGGCCAGGACCATGTGCCTATGGCCTGCTCTAGTGTGATGTGGACAGCAATGATGTAGACAGCACCCCCACTCTGGTAGTGCTGGTGTCACTACCAGTACGGGAGTGTAAAGGAGCACAGCCCTGTAAACTCTCAGCTGATGCTGTTGCTGACATACATCCACGTGGCTGATGTCCATCACAACACACTCTATCACAGACATAGCATGGTTGAGGATTGCCAGTGTCTCACCCCACCATGTATTCATGACCTCAGTATTTTGACATGTGGCCTCAACTAGGTCATGTATGTCACCACGTAAAGCAGGAAGAGTTTCATCCTCCACCTTCAGTATGTGTCTGGTGTTGTATTCACTATGTGCCTGTGCATCCATTACAGCCCAAAACGTGCATCTGGTAACACCTGCTGTGACACTTAAGACAGTGGCTTGATGGACAACATTCCTTCTTTGGGCACCCCTGTCCATCTGCCTATGTGGGACCTCACCAGCACTCTGGCTATGGCTAGTGGCTGCGGTCACACTTGCCATAGTCACCAGACTAGCCTGTTCCATGCCATCACATGCCAACTGTCCATTATCTGTGGTTACTGGGGATGGGATATGTGTGGGCATTGTGACTGTGTGCAGGGACAGTGTTGAGTACTGTTGGATGCCAATCCATGGCACAGACTCAGCCGCTGACAAAACCACTTGTGCCTGACTATGACTATCATCATTGTCAGAGTGTGCAGAGACACTGAAATCAGATTCTGAACAGGAGGGACCATAACCCACCATGACCATCTGTGGGGGAAGACAACATATGTAAATTACTACATGCATTATGACATTTGCTGCTACATATGCCCACACACACATACACACACACACACACACACACACACACACACACACACACACACACACACACACACACACACACACACACAGATGAGTTGGTAACCAGGCATTACACAGACCTCACAACAGCCAAATAGTGATATTTACAACACAGTCAGACCACTACATACACACCCTGGACAGGCCCTTTACATCATGCAGTGCAGCCCTTTCCAATTAATGTCATTACTTATTTACACCTCTTTGATACTATTAGTAGATGAAGGGCCTTCAAGTGGCACACCCTGCATTAATGTACACATAATTGCTGTTCACTTGTAAATCACATTGGCAACTCCTAAAGAACATACCTCTCAGCTGTGTATACTGTTGCTGGATGTGTACATGTGTGGGTCATATTTCTGGTCTGTTCCTCATAAATCCTGTGTTAGTTTGACCCATTACTGGGATGATTTGAGGACTGATGTGACTAATTAATGACATATTTTGAGTTTCACACTAAAGCCTGCAGTACATGTACATTACAACAGAGCCAGTTACAACAACAACCTCCCAAGCTTACAGTGGGTATCAGAAGTGTAGACACCCCCATTAACATGCCAGGTTTGTCTGATACATGACATGAGACCATAGAAATCACGTGATAAGTATTCTCACCTTTACTGTTACCTATAACCTCTGCAATCCAATAGAAGAACAAACACATTTGTTAGGGGTGACATATAGAATTTGAAATACGTACAATAGGTTGATTGCATGACTGTTCACACTCAAAATACTACTTTGTTGAAGCATCTTTGAATATCATAACAGCAGTCAGTCCCTTTGGGAAGGTGTGTATCAGCATGGCACATCTCGACTTACCAATATTTGTACACTTTCCCTGCAAAAGTCCTCCAACTCTATCAGATTGCAAGGACATGTCTTCTGCACAGCACTCTGCAGAGCACCCCCATAGGTTTTCTATTGGATAGGTGTGGAGTGTGGCTGGGCCATTCCAAACCATGTATTGTCTTGTGTTGAACACATCCATGTTTTGGTATGGATGTATGGTTTGGGTCACTGTTGTGTGGAAAGGTGTAATTCCTTCCCAGCTACAGCTTCTTAGCAGACACAGGAAGATTTTGGGCCAAAGGGGAATGGTATTTGGTATGGTTCATAACCCCCTCTGCCTCGGCTAAAGGTGCACTTTTAGCTTATGAACAGCAAACCCAAAGCAGGATACTGCCATCACCATGCTTCACAATGGGGATGGTATTCTTTTGGTGATACACAGTGAAGTTAATGTGCCAAACAAACCTGTCAATATAGTGGCCAAAATGTGCACCCTTGGTCTCATAACACATTTCCTCACATGCATTTGGGAGCATCTATATTATCTGATCAAATGTTTAGGTTAGCAAATGCCTAAACGTCGATCTGGTAATATCGAAAAATTAAAACAGAGAATGGCCAATTTAACATAGGGAATGAATTTCCTCGGCCGTTAAAAAAAATTTAAACCAAAATGAAGTGGGGGGCTTTGCCCCTACACCCCCTGATGTGGGGGCTGTGCCCCCCATACCCCCTCTAACTAATTATACCAACTCCAAGATCACTCGACAGTGGGGAAATGGGCAAAATCTGCATAATGGCCAAGGGAATTCTTTCTCTGCGTTAAATCAGCGGTTCGCAGTTTTTTGCTTTCACTATTACCAGATCGACCTTTAGGTATTCGCTAACCTAAACTTTTGCTCAGGTAATAGTAACCCGATTTGGAAGGCCTGATGTATTGTTCTTGAGACATTTGCCAGACCTAGATGTTGTTCTATGTGTGACAAGGCTGCCATCTTCCAAACCTACCCCATAGGCCAGACATGTGGAGAATACAGAAGATTGTTGTCATATGTAGTACACAAGTAGTACTTTCCAGAGTTCCTGCAAATCATTTACTGTTGCTGTATGTGTCCTGGCAGCTACCCTGACCAGTGTGGGTCTTTTCTTTCCATACATTTGGAGTGATGTCAATTTTATTTCACTGTCACTGTTGGCCCATATTTTCATCACTGTTTGATGTCTTCACTGTGTTCCATGGTATATGCAATGTTGTGGAAATGTGTGTGTACCCTTCTCTGGGCTGGTACCTCTCACAGATGTGATCCCTTACTGCTTTGTAAGCTCTATGCAAACTATGGCTGTTGCTGTTGCAAGCAACTGAGTAAATGTTATGATAATCCTGGTAAGACAGCTGACTCTTATATGCTGTTAATCAAAGAGTCTCTGTCAGTGACGGTGGATGTGTACCCAAGAAGATGTAATGATGTCACCATATGCAAAGCTAATTCACCACAGAAGTACCTTCAGCCTGGCCACATGTATGCATCCAGCTTCTTGTACATTTTTCATGTTTCATAATAGTTCCCCTAACAGATTTGTCTGTTTAACAATGGAATTGTACAGATTATAGGTCACATGAAAGTTTGGAAGGGTTTGAAATTGTGTTCTTCTGCTCTCATTTTTGTTTTTCACAAATGCCTGCCATTGAAACAGGTGTGTGTACACCTTTTATATGCACTGTATAACACTAAATTATAAAATATGTCCCTAATTTTGGTCCTTTGTGCTCCTATGTTGTCAATCTTTGTCCACATTTCATGCAATGACAGGTTGTGAGATATGCTACAGATATGTGACATCTCCTGCTAGTAGGCCTCTGTGATGACACTGTGATTCACTGCAGATAACCCCACTACAAGTGGACATGCAGATATTTCAGAATAGCTGAGAGTAACAGGTGTGTGCATGGTCACATGCATAACCTCAACATTACTGAGGTACTGATGAGCCACAACAGGAAAATTACATACTCACCAGCTTCACGCTGCTGTCCCACATGCAGACCAGAGGTACCCATGTCATTTTGGGGGAGAGGTATTGTCAGCAGACTCACATTTGGCAGTGTTACAAGATGAATGCTACTTTTTTGCACATGTACATCACAAGCTGTGATAGTACACAATTTGCTGTCCTTCACCCTAGATGTGCACTTGTGTAGATTACTAAACCCCAGCCACAAATGCAATTTTACCTGAAATATTTATCTAGATATTCTATAGCAGACAGTATTAGTGCAACAATATTAAAATTATGTGCACTGTGGCTTTAACTGGACACTTCTTGCATGTTGCCTGGGTACCACTCACCTCGATGACTGGGTTACACGTGATGGTTGTTGTGTGGGGGCTACCCCAATGCTGGCAAAGAGTTCCTCCATTGGTGTAAGTGGGGCCTGTGTAGGTGGGCTCTCACCTGTCATGGAATGGTCCGGGTCTATATTATAATCATGAAAGCTGTCTTTCATGAATACATGTTCATCGACACATAAACATCGAAGAACAAGAACAGCAAAGTAGCAAAAGAGCGAAATGGAGAACACTGAATGCATTCCCAGAAGTAACAGTGCCATGCAGGTAAGGTAAACCTAACTGTACAAACCTTACCTAAAACACTTTTTCAAATGTTTTTGCTGCACCCCCCCCCCCACACACACACCCTACTTATATATACCAACTCTGAGACCGCACTACAGTGTGAAAAAGGATTAGTTTCCTCATGCCCATGATCACCCTGCTGGCCATGAAAATCCATTCGGCATTCTCCATTTTGCTCTTTTGGTACTTCGCTGCTCTCGTTCTTCGACGTTTATGTGTCGATGAGACAGCTTTTGCGATTCTGATATAGACCTGAGCAGTCCCTGGCCATGGCAGCAGCCCCCTGTCGGGCACAACGTAGCAGGTCAGCTGCATGACGCCTGACCTGCTTGTATGTGCAGCCATTGTAGCCCAAGGTGCTGACTCTGTGGAGAAGTTCATCCCACAGGGTTGTCCACTCCCGCATATTTTGGTGGCTTCGGCCAAACAGCACTGCATATTATTGCAGGATGGCTTCAGTTATTGCTGCATTCTCCTGAGCAGTGTAAGATGGTTGTCTTTGCATGACAACTGGAAGACATAATTGGGAAAACACATCACAGGACCTCAGAAATTGGCCAGTCATTTACAGAGACAGCACATCAGCATTGTCTATCATCAGCCACCATGTACCACCACATCATACCCCTGTTCTATCAGCTTAATGTGAACCTGCATTGCACTCACATTTATATCATGTTATTGAAAGATGAAAATAGCGAACACTATTTCATTAAATCTAAAATATCTAAACCACATAATATCAAACATTCAGAACAGCAAATTTTTTCCTTGGGAAAAAAATTCGCTATTCCGAAACACATACACACAACACAAGCACACCTAAAAACATCAATCCACACACATACACTTATAATCCTACAACTAACCCTACACTAAACTATACATACACTACTATCTATCCCCTTACCTTAACACAAACCCTAACCCTAAGGTCTGTCACTATCGCACACTCACCTAACCTGAACCCTAACCCTAACACACTTAACCCGCCCTTAACCCTAATTCACCTAACCCACGCCCTAACCCTAACTCACCCAACCCATGCCCCAATCCTAAAACCACACAACTGCACAGTTACCTGGACTCAACACGTAAATTTCCACCACAGCGCTGAAAATAGTGAAGCCACAGAGCTGGCCAACTGAATTCTTTCCCTAGGAAAGAATTTGGTGTTCTGCAGCTTCGCTATTTTTAGCATTCGCTCAAACGGGTCAGTATTAGAACATTCAAAGTTTTAAATCTTCGACGTTCTGATATAGACCCATTGCACTCCTGGTCCTGATGTGTCATGCTCCCCCCAATGAGGGCCACTACATTGCATAAACCACCATTCATCATTCATGTTTGTGTAGAAAGATGACAGTGGGCATCTTCCTTGCAGAAGGGATGTCAGTGGTGCTCAGGCTTGCATACAATGTATAATGGATCTGGAAGCATATGCCTGAGTTCATGTAGGATGCAGACAGGAATGTTCTCAGGTCCCATGGAGACCTGCTTTTGTTGACTTTGATTAGGAAGTATGCACCTGCTCCCATATGATGAGTGGAGGGGTGCAGGTGCTGTGCATATCCACCTACACTGATGGTGAGCTGGGGGGTGATGTTTTCCCTAAACCTGTCTGCAGCAGGTTTCCTATAGCTATGGTGTGTGTGTGTATGTGGTGTGATTGACCACCATTACAGGGTGGTTTGTGTTGTCACCTCTGAGATTGCAGACATATGTGAAGATGGCCTTGTGATTGCCTTTGGTGGATGTGTCCAATTTGTACTCATAGTTAACCTTACAGTAATCCACCTAGGACCTCATATGGCCATTCAGACAAAGGATGACTCGCTGCCAAGTTGGTGCCTGCACCTACTCTGAACTGTACAGCTGACATAGTGACCAATCATGTGTTTTGTGTATTGCTGCTGTCTAGCAAAGGGGATTACTCTGCTTTGGTGGAGATAGGTTTTACAGGTAAGGTATTGCTGAGTCCATACAGCTATGTTGCTGGTCATATGGCTGTGTGTAGTAGGCATGGACAAAAGCTCCTAACATGGTTGGACACCTCTAACATGTCAACATGATACTTATGCTTATTCTACTACCCATGTCTGTGTCAGGCCAATGCAATAACCAGTAGCTGTAGAAATTTAACTCTGTCGGATGCACAGTAACTAACATTACACACGTACAACATGTACAGCTTATTTAACTGACATTTTGCATCCCATGTCTGTTGATATGAGACAGCCAGATACACCTACTCATACTGACATGTGCACAGGTAATACTTGATATACATTTCTGTTCAATGTCAGTATGGCACACTGTATTCATACTCTTAATACCAACTCATCCCTCTCCACCTGTTACAGCAGGACATCTGTAGGATGCCACACATTCATGGGGGACATTGGGACAAAATTAGTGACACTGTCTTCATATTGCTGCATTGACAGATATACCCTGGAGGATGTCCAACACTCATATGGCAGGAAGGGAACCTTCAATGTTGGCAGTACGACTGGTATAGGGACAGAGCTAGCTGATATAATTGCCAGAAGGAAGGTTGGTATACTGTGTGTGCAAAACACCAGATTGAAGTGAGTACAGCTAGGTGTATCAGAGGCAGCTCAGACTTGTGCTATCATGGTGTGGATGGGAGGAGAAAGGGGGTAGGGATTATCCTGAAGGAACAATATGCCAAGAGTGTTTTTGGAGGATGACATGACTCTTTGATAGAGTCATGTTTATAAAGCTAGAAACTGAACATGCAATGATGAATGTTGTTAGTAAATATACTACTAAGTTGTTGTGTGATGGATGAGTAAGAGGAATGTGAAGTAAGTTGGATGACGTGGTGATGACTGTACCCAAGGGAGAGAGAGTGGTGATTGCAGAAGATTTTAATGGGCATGTTGAAGGGAATAGAGGGGATGAGGACATTATGGGTATGTATGGTGTTAAGCAAAGGAATGCAGATGATGAGATAGTAGTGGTTTTGCGAAAAGGATGAACATAGCTGTGGTGAATACATACTATAACAAGAGGGAGGAGCATACAGTGACATACAAGAGTGGAGGGAGATGCACCCAGGTGGAATATATCCAATGTAGGAGGGCCAGTTTGAAGGGGATTGGAGACTGTAAAGTGGTGGCACAGGACACTGTAGTTAGGCAGCAGAGACTGTTGGTCTGTAAGATGACATTGATGATCAAGAAGAGTAGGAGTGTGAGGGCAGCACCAAGGATCAAATGGTGGGAACTGGAAAAGGGTGATTGTGAGATGGAGTTCAAGGAAGACTTAAGATAAGCACTGGGTGGCAGTGATGATTTACCAAATATCTGGATAAGATTAATTAACTGAGCCTCTGTCAAGCAGAGCCAATAAAGTGATCCCAGGGGTGTATTTTTGTTACCCATCCACTCGTCAAGGCTTCTCTTGAAGAGTATTAGTGAGAGGCTCTGCCTAATGTAGTTAGGAATTTTGTTCCAAAGCATAGGGATTCTCTGTGACAAGAATCTATCCCTTCAGCATGTTCTATTTATTGTTGTGGTGAGGTTTAGCTCACTAAAGTGCATAGCTCGCTGTGACTTGGATTTCTTTAGGTGGAGCATGTCCATCAATTCTGAGTTGGACATGGCTTTGTAAGTCAGGTAGAGATCACCAATGAGTAAACGATATGCCACTGAGTACAGCCGGAGTTTTTTCAGTCGGGCTACATAGGACATATGTTTGAGGCCAGTAATCCTCTTGGTGAGGTGCTTTTGTGGTCTTTCCAGCTGTTGGAAGTATCTTGTGAGGTACATCCCAAATGGGGCATTGTACTCTATGATGGGTCTGATGAGTGATGAATAGAGGGGCACTATAACCTCTTTATTTCTAGATGCAAACCCCTTAGTAATTAGATGGGCCACATAGAAGGATTTCCTAACTACTTTGGCAATATGGTTGTCAAAGGAGAGATTACTATCTACCTGGGTCCCCAGATCTCTTATTACCTCTTCTGTATTAAGGGGGCTGCCACCTATGTGGTAATTCATGGGTGCTTTGTTTTTTCCCAAACAAGATGACTATGCATTGTTTGGCATTTAGCTTGAGTCCATGACTTTGACACCAGGTGTCTGTCTCAGTCACGCCTTTTTGAAGGATGTCTGTGCCAGCTGGAGAGTCAATTATGGCTCTCAGTTTGCAGTCATCGGTGATCTTGTTAGCCATAGTCCACCTGTGTTTGCCTGTACTTTTGAGAAATATATGCCGAACAGTAGGGGTCCCAGAACCGAGCCTTGCGGGACACCACTTGTGACTGGTTTAGAGTTGGACCTGGAGCCCACTATTCTTACTGTGTGAGTTCTGTCTATAAGCCAATTGGCAACCCATCTTGTGACATAGGGGTTTATGTTCAGGCTGGTGACTTTTTCTATAATACATAAGTGAGGAATGGTGTTGTATACATGGTGTGTTTTAACATGTTGTATGCACTCACACATCCATGTTACACCAGCTACACTACACTGGGTGACAAAAATAACTTACCACAAATTTTAAAAAGAACATTGCCCTTTTAACACTGCTTTCCCATGTAAATTTGGATTGCCTGTTGTATTACTCAAACAGTGTATGCCTGCATGCAAGGCTGGGACTTTGAACCCTACACTATTTTGGTTTGTAGATTTGATCTGTATATTTTTTGTTCTCGCCTATTACATATTAATATTATATTACTATATTAAAGAGAGAGTAATGAGGTTTTTGGCCATGTCATTGAGGACTTCTGTCATGACATGATGGCATACATTTTAGTTTCAGACTTGTATCCTTGTGAACATTAATGCTAATGCATAACCTACCAAATTTTCACAGAATGTCCAGATGTTTGGACCATATTTTTGTTCAGTTCCACAATGTATTTCTGGTTGTCTGGTAAATCACGGTATTGATCCAAGGATTTAGGTCAGTAAATAAATGACGTGACATTTCATTTTCCATCCTCATATCCTTCAGTAATTGTCCACTGAAACACACACTGTTGCTGTAACACGTCTTCATTTGTAACAGTGATTTTTGAGATATGTCTGTATATGTGGCTCAATCCCCCCTTTACAGCCTTTGTAAAGTTCCCTTGCATTAACATGTTGATAGGGATGGTTCTGAGGTATAACTGCACTGCATGTTATATACATACATATATCTATATATATATATATATATATATATATATATATATATATATATATATATATATATATATATTCCTTCTTTTATATTTTTATATATGTATCATATATATGTTTCATCAAATATATACTATATATATATATATACTTTATTTTCCTTCCTTTAAATTTTTATATATCTATATCTATATTATGACTGTACTGTAGATATATATATATATATATATATATATGTGTGTGTGTGTGTGTGTGTCTATATACAATACACAAAAGGTTCCACAAAGCTTTCTCCCTAATGTTGTATGCCTCTATTGCATGATATGCTTGAAAAAGCAGCATTAATTTCTGTAGCTTGGCTGGTATAAAGGCGTATTTGTCTAACTATAGTGTTCAGGGGCATGGGTCCAACACTTGGGACTGTTGTTGATTTTTTTTATTAATGTTAAATGACCTGAATGCAGGATATGTTTGTTAAAGTAGTGCAAAACTTTGCAGCTCACATGGTGTAATGGTATTTTGTTGTGATTTTAGATGACAGCATCCCAGGTTCAAGACTTGGCAAGGCTGACTATTTTATTGCTGGGCAGAACAAGGTCAGATGGATACAGACTGATTAGGACATATTTAAGCATATTATACTTATAACATTATATTTAAGCAATAACCCACAGCTGGGTGTAGGTAATGCTGGATTTACCCATGGATGGTGCGGTTTGGTCATGAGGGCCTGAGTGACCAAACAAAGCCAACCGTGGGTAGAACCAGCATTGCCTACACCCAGCCGTGGGTTACTGCTATTATACAATGACATTATAATGTCATTGCATAATGCCTCCATGCTGCCCTTCCGCGGTTATCCAGTATCCTGGGGCATTTCTGATGTACTGTGCATGCGTAAGGGACATGTTCCCACACTTACACAGTACATCAGGGCTATGCAGAGGTAACAACAGTGATATGAAGATCTCCATTGCTTTTTTTAACATATCTCAGTATGTTATACAAGTTGAGGAACTCGCATAACATAGTGAGATATATTAAACAAAGCAAAGGAGATCGTTCTTTCTCTGTTGAAAGGAAGATCTCTGTTGTATTTTTTATATTTTTCTATGTAATATGAGTTCTTCAACTCATAAAACATAGTGAGCTATGTTAAAAAAAGCAAAGGAGATCTTTGTTTCTCTGTTGCTATCTTTGCAGAAAAGAAAAAAACAAAGAACAGGAGATATTCAAATGGAAAAAGTCCGGGCAACCGGACCTTTTTCCATTAGTATACTCTTGGATTTGCAAAAGGCACTATGGTTGGGCTGGCCAATTAGCATATTTGTTTTTGTATGTTAATGGCCAGTCATTGTATAATATAAAATAATATTTAAATACACATATTATAATTTTACGTTTACCTTCCATGACATCCCTCTATGTGCTTTCATTACATTATATTCTTGTGTGACTATACTGTATGGGGCACGTGTGTTTATATGGGGGTTTCACATATTTTCTACATTCTCATCTCACTTTTAGAACTGCTACACTACCCTGGTTAACAAAAAATAGTTGCTACATAATTTAAGTTTAGTAAAATAACTTTAACACTACTTTCACATGGGAAAATAAGCTGCATGTTTTGCGACTCAAACTTTGAACACCTGCATACAAAGTTCCAACTCTAACCACTACACTATGTTGACTTGGAATTGTTACCTCTCTATTTTCATTTACCTCCAATGGGATGTTTAAGCTATGCTAAGGGGGCGGCCATAATGTACACACCCACTTAGCTGCACTTAAACAGTCCTTAAGGTATTACAAATAAATATATATTATTATTATTATATTTTTAGGTTATATGGGTGTGTAATGTGGTGTTCTGACAAC
>NC_056741.1:500076346-500096346 GCF_019279795.1 Protopterus annectens
GAGGTGAAGTTTCAATATATATTAAAGACACACACAACTCCAGGCTTGTCAAACAGTGTGATGCACAGGAGACACTCCAGGTGCAGTTAACCACTGACAAGACCCCTATTCAAATTATATCTAGCTACAGGCCCCAAAATTTGACTTAAGATGCCCACTCCACCCATCTGGACCTCTTCAATTCTATCAAGATTCAACCCTTTACTCTGATCCTGGGTGACTTTAATTACGCAACCATAGAGTGGAAAAACTACTCATGCCAGAACCAAATGCCTATAGATTCCTCGATTTATCAATGCAAATGCCTTGGAACAGCTAGTTGATACCCTCCACAAGAGGTGATAATATCTTAGATTTGGTATTAAGCAATATGAGTAACCACTGCAGCACCCCTACGGTATCATCCTCCCTGGTAAGATCCGAACATTAAGCAGTCCCTTTCAAAATCACCACCTCCCCTGACTCCCCTCTAGCTAGTGTCAAGCAGAAAAACTTCTCCAAAGCTGATTACATCCTTCTGATGGGATGATATAAACAGCTTCACAGCCCACACTCCCACTGCAGGAACTGCCACCAATGTCAAAATGTACACCAAAGTACTATTCAAGCATTTATATAGATGCATGGAATCAGGAATACCTGAAAGGACAAAATCATCCTCCACAAGGAAGAGTAAACCTGTCTGGTGGACATCTGCAATAAATAAACTATATAACAAAAGGAAAAAATTGCTGTTCAGGACCAAGAAGGAGCAGGTGCCCAACCGAAAGTAATCTCTCCTTAGCCTAAACAAGCAAATAAGAACACTAGTGAAATCATCTAAAGCCAACTTCGAGTACAAATTGGCCAAATCTACTAGAGACAATCATAAGGCCTTCTTCACATATGTCTGCAATCTCAAAGAACCACCCAGATATGTTCAGAACTGGTGGTCAAGGACACCACATACACAAATGTTGTAGATATAGCCAATCTACTGGCTGACAGATTCAGTGAACACTTCTCCCGTCTGTCTCCCTCATCCATAAATCAGGACATCCCCAGTACCTGCCCCCACTCTTTATCTCTAGGAACAGGTCATCACTGCCTTCTCAAAAGCAAAAAATACAGCCTCCATAGGACCTGATAACATCTCAGGCTGCATCCTACATGAACTCAGGCATGAACTTCCAGCACCATTAGGCACCCTATTCAATGAAAACCTGAGTACCAGCTTTGTCCCAACCAAGTGAAGGACAGAAAATTTCATTCCTTTACATAAATGTGGAGCATCCACCAATCCAGGAAATTATAGTCCCATCAGCCTAACTAGCCTGATCTGCAAGGCCATGGAACAGATTATCAGGGACCTCATTAACAGGGACATTGGCATCCTCCAAACACTCAACCCCAGACAGCTTGGCTTTGTCAAATGGAGGTCATGTCTGTTAAATCTGGTTGACTTCTTTGAGACAGTCCTCAAAGCCATGCATAAGGGGAAGAAGGTGCACACCACCTATCTTGACCTGGCCAAAGTCTTCGGCACTATTACCCACTAGGGCATAGTAGATAAACTCTCTCAACTAGGCATCAATCCATATGTTACCAGATGGGTAGCAAACTAGCTCACTGATAGAACCCACCTAATCAAAATAGGGGAAGCCACCTCAAGCAGTAGACCTGTAATGAGCAGCATACCCCAGGGATTGGTCTTGAGGCATCTGTTATTCAGGATATACTTCTCTGAGTTGCAGACAAAAACCAGTTGGCTATGGCTGACCAAGTTTGCAGATGACTGCAGGCTGGGCGCAGTCATCAATTCCCCAATTGATGTGGACATCCTCCAAGAGGATCTCACCCAAACAAATGACTGGTGCCAGAAACATGGCCTGAAGCTGAATACCAAAAAATGCATCATTATCCCCTTTGGGGAGAGTGATGTTCCCACATATCACATTAATAACAATGTCCTAAGTGCACAATCAGTAGTGAGGGATTTGGGCACCCAGGTTGATAGCAACCTGACTTTTGCCCACCATGTTGCTTCCATTGTACAGAATGCTTTTTACATGGTCGACCTCATAAGTAAGGGAATCTCATCCAGGGACAAAGAGGTGACCTCTGTCTGTCATACAAAGCAATCTCAGACCCTGCCTTGATGGAACTGCTGCATATCCGCAATTCAAGCTCCACTCAAGCAACCCATATGCATAATCTCAACCTGGTTTGTGATATCACTAGGACTTATTGGCGGGACAGATTTGTGTCCCAGACACTCCCCCATCTGTGGAATAGACTCCCTCTCCACGCCAAGCAGACTACCTCATTATCCCTTTTTAAGTGCAACCTGGATAACTGGATGGGAAACAGAAAATACACCCCTGGGATTCCACCTGTGTCCCTGCTGGACAGGGGTTCTGGGTGCTGACTTGTCTAAACATGGGCTAAACTCTTAGCTAGGCTCATAAGGGCCTCAGGGCCAATAGCCTAGTAACCTCCTATGATCCCATGATCCTATATCTATCTATCTATCTATCTATATATATATATATATATATATATATATATATGGAACTACTTTGAAATCACAAATTTTCAGAATACCAAAGAAGAAAATATTGAGTCCAGAAAGGTTGAAACCACTATAATCTGAAATATTAAAACATCGACTTTCAAAATATCAAAAAACAAACCTAACTATCCTGCCCTCCATCATTTCAAAATACACCAACAAATAAAATAAATCCCTGTCTACTCCTCTGTGTTTAAGCAGAGTGGCAAGTCCCCCTGCATACCCACACCCCCTGCTAATTAAATATATTAACTCTGAGATTGCACTGTCATGAAAAAATGGTAAATATACCATTATGCTCTGCATTGCTTCCTGGCTAAAGTTCAACAAAATCCCCTATTTAAACATAGCTAGCATCCATCTTTATCAATTTACCATTTAAAAAAGCACAAAGAAATATCTCTACCCATAAGAATTTCTGCACGCTTACACTTAAAACAGAAACCTGTTGTGAGTTATATATTCCTATCTATGTACTACACTTACCATTCAATGAAAACTACTAATATTGCTGTTCTAGAGCTGATAAAACTGCATACTGACCTAAACGTTCACTACCTCACAACTTAATAGCCACCATACCAAGATTTTCACAAACCACTAAAGCTTAAAGAGATACTGTTCAACTTGCAAGCATACCAAGCACAAGAACTAACTACATTCCAGCATTCTAAGATTCAATATTCTAAACTTTCAGGAAATAAATAAAACAGTAAATAAGACACACAGCCAATCCAATTGGAAGAAATAGCAAGAAAAACCTAGTCAAGCTAGAGTTTTCACTGTGTGATTTCTTAAAACCTGTTGTAAAAGAGGATTATGGGATAAATGCAAATGACCCCAAGGACACCAGGTGTTTCAGCTATATGGCAATTCTGATTGACATTGACTTAATTCTGTTTAAGTCAATTAATAGGCACATTTAGGCCAGTAAAGCAAAACCCCACTAGCTGTGGACATACATGTTTCAGTCTTCTAAATATAGAGCTAGATAGATATATACATATATGCAATTTGGGTGCATACAACTCATTATTTTTAATAAACTTAACATAGTAGAGTTAAGCATTATTAATGTATACATTCTAGTAAATGTTGCTTAATGATTTACTTATCCACTGTCACACATTGGCTATGTATTGCACATGCAGTCTTTGTCAGTGGGCCGGATTCATGATGGCTTGCACGGAGTCTAAGAGTAGAGTAAGACTCCATGCAGCCATCATGTCCGACGAGCGATCCAGGAACAGCCTGTAGGGGAGTGTAAGAGAACTCCTAAAATGGCTCTTACATGGACAGGGCTTGGACATGCAAATCACCTCAATTGCAGGTGAAAGGCATGCAAATGAGGTAGATTTGCGATTCAGGAAACCCAAACCTGTCCGAGTAAGAGCAGTGTTATTTGCAGAAATGTACTCAGTTGACAACTGAGTACCGTTCTGCAAATAGCAAAACGGAGCTGTGACAGCTCCAAATAAAGGTTGCATCCAGTGCAGGAAGCATGCCAATGGCCAAATATATGGCCATTGGAAATGTTCCCTGATGCAAAATTAAAATAAAAATAATATTATTTTTTTCGCCGATTTCCAATGCTTAAGAGTAGAGCAGCGCCGCGCAAATGGGCTGCACTCTAAAAAACAGAATACTACAAATTAAAACCCAAAAATGAAGATTTTATTGAAAGATGTAATGTACAATGCAAGGGAATGGCAGGCTGAAGACAGCATGGCCACTGAGTAGAGGTTGCTAAGGGGGGAAGCTCAGTCTAAGACATGTAACCAAGCATTAGTAGGCAATCCTATGTAAATGAGTGTTAGGATAGTGAATCGCTAGTTTACATAGCAAATGAGTAGAGTCAGTGGAGTGAAGGAGTAGGATATGGGGAGTAACAGAGTAGAAGATAGGTGACATCACGAGGGGGGTATGTATGAAAGAAGTGAAGCTCATTGGAGCAGAGTGGCATGTGTCTGCTGTTATTTAGACATCATGGAAAAAGGTGTGTCAACAGGTAGGCTAGGGAAAGCCAAGAAATGGAAGGTGTATACCATGGATAACACCAAAGTTTCTTGCTGAGTGTGCATGCGTGCGTGTGTGTGCCTGTAAACCCGAATAAGACAGAGTGCGCCCGTGTAAGCGTGAGTGCGTGCATTTAAGCCGGAATAAGCATGTATAAGGCTGTTTAAAGAATTGTAAGCGTGTTTGCACTTGTGTGCATGCGTTTTAACCCAAATAAGCAAGTTTTAGTCTGTGTAAGCATATGTGCGCTCGTGTTAGTTGCTGTGCTCGTGTTTGCGCTTGTGTGCATGACACTCCCCCCTGAGGAAACAGAAAGGAAAAAAGGAAGCACAAGAAATAGTAGGAAGCTACCAGGGAGTACTAGCAGAGCTAGCAGGTGAAAACAATCAGAATCAGGCAATTACACAGGCAGTACACTAGCTCAGCCCAGCCTAGCACTTAAATCTCTGCAAACAACAGTCCATTATGTTTCTCACAACAGACACTGCAGTAAGCTAATAGAAGTGAAAACTGAAAAAGCTTTACTGAGACAAAGAAATGTTAGGGGCTGCCATTGCTGTTATAAGGCAACATATGCAACATGCTGAGGGTGGTGACAATGGAAATGCTGTTGGACAACCCACAGTGAGGAGACGGAGAAGAGTGTACAGGCCTAGGGTAACCTACCAGGGGCTACATGAGCTGGAGATAGTGGAGCGCTATAGAGTGGACAGAGACCTCCTGCAGCAAATTGTTGAGCAGTGCAGACCATGCCTCACACACAGAACCAACAGAGGTGAACCAATCCCAGTGTTAACCAAGGTATGTGTTGGCCTACGAATATTAGCAACAGGTACCTTCCAGTGACTAACTGGTGATATGATGGGGGTATCACAGGTATCAGCATCCAGGGTACTACACCAGTTCCTGGATGCCATGTCAGCACATGTCGGTGATCATGTATATTTCCCCAATTCCCGTGAGGTATTGGCCAGCAATATGCATCTCTTCCAGCAAATAGCGGAATACCCTGAGGTAGTGGGTGCAATAGACTGCACGCACATACGCATCAAAGCACCAGCAGGCAAGCGGGGTAGGGTCTACTTTAACCGCAAGGGCTTCCCCTCCATCAACTGCCAGGTCGTGTGTGATGCCCAGGGCATAATACTGAATGTGTGTGCAGGCTGCCCTGGAAGCTACCTTGATTCTCATATCTGGCATCTGACGCAGCTGTACCAGACATTTGCCAATGGGGACATCCCACATGATCACCTAGTGGGGGATGCTGGCTATGCACTGGAGCAGTGGCTGATGACACCCATCAGAAATGCACACACACCTGAACAGGAACACCATAATGAGGCACACGCACAAACACGTAATGTAATAGAGCGTGTGTTTGGGCTGCTCAAGTCACGGTTCCGGTGCCTGGACACATCTGTTGGAGCCTTGCAATACTCACCAACTACATGTACCCACATTGCCATAGTATGTGCTATGAATGAATAACAAGGATATCAGGGTAATGAAACCTGATAAAGGAGGTGGAGGCGTGAATTTCCCTACTGATGTATATAACCAAGAGATCCACAATATTTTACATAATTCAGGAAATTATGAGAGCATCTCACTCAACCAAGTCAATATTGGTCATAAGCGTATTGATCTTATTATTGAAGAATACCTTATTGACAATAGGATATCTAATGACACCTACTCATACGTGAAAGTTGACCACCCGGTGTTAGCAAAGATGGTAGGTATTCCCAAGATACACAAATCAATTGAACACCCTCCTTTTCGACCAATTGTGTCAGGTTCCAGGTCAAAAACCTTTAATATAGGGAAATTGATTGACAGATGGCTCAAGAATGTATATGACAACATCCCCCATATAATTAAGGATTCTTGGAGGTTTTTAGGTATACTAACCAATGACATTTGGAACACCAATTTGATTTATTTGACAGTGGATGTCATCGACCTCTTTTCCAGTATTCCCAAGACAGAGGGATTAGAATACTTCGAAAGAAGTTTAAAACACTATACAGAGTTCTCATGGGAGAAAGTCAGCTTAATATGTGATATGATGTCACTAGTGTTGGATTACAACTTCATTTCCTTTCAAGGAGAGTTTTTCAGGCAGACCAAGGGAGTGGCAATGGGAGCAGCTTGTGCTACCATCTTCGCGAACTTGGTCATGGCTGAGTGGGAATCTGAACATGTGTTCAAGAGTGTATTTTTCCAAGACATTGTTTTATATGTCAGGTACCTGGACGACATTTTTATTTTGTGGAAGTCGTCTGTGGACAGATTACAGGAATTCATGTCATACTTAAACAACACTGTCGATTTTTTACAATTCACTCATGAATATAGTTTTAAAGAGATTTCCTTTCTTGATGTTCTGTTAAGTCATGACACTCGGGGGTTTACTTCTAGAATATACAGAAAACCAACATTCTCCAACGATTATGTCCATTACAGTAGCAACCACCCTTCTCATGTATTTAAAAATGTGATTAAAGGGCAAAGTATACGTGCAGCAAGAATGTCATCAAATAAGCAGATTATGGACACTGAACTCAATATCATTAAGGAAATGTTTATTAGTAGAGCTTACCCAGAGAAAATGGTCAAGGAGATAATCAGGTATGTACAGAATGAATGGGGAAACAAATACAAACCCCTATTAGGTTCCTACAAAATGGATAAGCAGGAAGGGACACACATTGAATTATCAGGTAGGGTTTGTATACTTATGTACATGCCGAACACATGCATCATTAAGGATATCTTAGAAAGATATTGGAGGACACTTATGGTTATGGGTATGGAACATATACTGGGTGCGAAACCCAGATGTGTTTACAAGACTGCCCCAAATATGAAAATGTTATTGGAAAGAGGTAGTTACAATACACGAACACTTGAGACCAGCAAGGGTACAGTTAGATGTGGCAATTGTAAACAATGCAAACACATCAATCTGAATAGAATAATCAAATTGGATGACATATGCCACACCTCTATCACTTGTAGGAAAGGTAATTGTAAAACGAAGCAGGTTGTTTACCTGGCTGTCTGTATTAAATGCAATGCACATTATATAGGTAAAACTGAGAGGCAGCTCAACCGACGTATTTACGAACACCTCTACAAAATAGGAAAACACGATTCCAAAAATGCACTATACAGACATATATTGGAGAAGGGAGATGACCACAGTTTCCTATTTTCTATCATTGAACAGGTAGAGATTACTCCCTTCGGAGGTGACTGGAAAATGAGATTGGCACTGTGTGAGAGTAAATGGCAGATCCTAACAGATTCTACGAGACCACCAGGTCTCAATGACTTTATCAGCATTAAACCTTTTTTAGCTTTAGAATAACGACTAGGATTAAACATCTCATGGTTCAGAGGTGCTTCTATAGCATTTTTATTATATATTTTTAACATTAACATATTTAATTAATAACCACATGGAATATGAGATGGGCATATACACTGTCGCGTCTTTTATGTATTTTACATATATTTCATATATTTTATTTAGTAGTACATCTAGATGACATTGCATTAGTATTTTGCATTTGATAGTAGAATAGTTTTTAATTATATTATTAGTTGTTACATTTATATTCATATGTATGCATTTCCAACATCAGTGCTTTGTTTTATAAGTATGTGAACAGTATATAGTTTATGTGAAGAATGGCCATGTTTCTTTAAATATTTTGGCGGTTTTTTCCATCAATTATTTCAATGATTCAATTATACTATTGTAGAAATATGTATATATATCACAAGCTTTTGTATTTCATTGTTCTGATGAAGACTGGGATACAGTCGAAAGCGCTAAACCTGGAATTGTGTGTGTTTTTTTATTAAACTTTTGGTGATTACTGTCCTGGTGTACGAGCAGTTTCCGTAATTCTTCCATCCTTCTGTTCCTGAGTTGTTGCTGCTTGAATACATAGTATGTGCTATGCTACATAATATGATCCTGCAAAAACAGCTGCAGCAGGACCAGCATAGGCCTGGGCCAAACAGCCCTCCACCATTGCCAAGGCCATCACAGGCAGAGCGTAACTCGGAGGTGGAACAACCTGAGCCTGCCCCAGTAGGCAGAAGGAGGCATGCCCAGTATGCTTTGGCCTTGGCAAAGAGGCAATGCATAGCACATACATTGGCTCAGTAGGAACTCTGGAAATTATACCCCTCTCTGACTCACACATAAAGTAAAAGGGATGCCTAAGTTGACACTACCTGCTTCCAAACGTGCAGGGAGTGTAGTATGTGCATCTGACATAGGCAGCCCTGCAGCACCACCTAAGGCATGAATGCCATGTGTTAAGCAATATAAAGCAGTGCTAAACAGCAATTACCACCATGTAGTATATGCAAACAAAATCGCACACACCAACTAGCACAACTGTGGCCAATGTTCAGTAATATTGGGCAACATCCAGCAATGTTGGTGAATATTGAGGAATGTCGGAAAAGCCTGGTCTAAGTAGGGCATAGCTGAACAAAAGCCAACATGCTCATATTTGCTTAACAGGCCCTTAAGCAGTCTGGTCTGCTCAGTATGAAAATATAAAGCAGTGATGCACCTCAAACCCAGGATACTGCGCATTATAGCCAAAGTACTGAACCACTAAACCATGACAGTATTGCAGTTGTCCACCTGTATGACGGAATGTTGATAAGTCTATGCAGAGTATTCCATGGAAACCCTGCAGGCACAGCATAATCCTTGTTGAGTTATGACACAAAGGTGAGTCCTGCAGTGAGAACAGAACCTGACTTCTAATACACACAGTATAAATGTTAATATTGGTCATGTTCGCACACATCAGCAAATGTAGTGGACCTCAGATAGCAACATACTGAAGGGTCACACTGGGCATGCTCACACACTTGAATAAATGAGACAAATGTCAGGCAACAAAACATGGAATGTCAGAACTGGGCATGCTCACACACTTTGGCCATGTCTGAGCACAGCAGTGGGCCACGCATATCTGGCAGTTGCATGTGTTAACCCAGGAACCTGTCACTATACAGCAATCTGCCCTGTGCACACAGTTATATGACAACAGACACATCTATAATATAGTGGAACCCTGTCATAATCAAATATGTTCTGCAGATACTGAAGTTCTTCATGGAAACTGGTAAAGCAAAGATGATAAAGACCTGCAAACAGTATCAGCAATAATCATTGTGCATCTTGAACATTAGCATAGGTTCAGAGGTCGATACTAGGCTATCTGCCCTAGGGCATGTACAAGCCTAGCCAGAGTGTGTTTGGCATTCGCAACCCTGTCAGATTACTACACTGTGTGTGTGTGAATAGTAGGTCACACAAGATAGCCCATGTACATTTATGCTAGTGGGCCTCTGTCTAGCAGGGACACAGAAGATATCCCAGGGGTAAATATACAATCACCCATACAGTCGTCAAGATGTCTCCAGTAGGTGGTCAGTGGGTGGCTCTGCCTATGTGAAACTGAGATTACATTCTGTAGTGAGTGGAGCCTCTGGGATAAGAATCTGTCCCTCCACAATGTCCTATTAACATCTGTGCTGAGGTATACGTCCCTGCAGTGTGTAGCTCCAAGGGAGTTGGATATCCTGAGGTGGAGCATGTTCAAGTAATTCTGGTTTGGGTATAGCTGTAAACAACAAGCACACATCATATCTGAGTTGGTGGTAAGCGACTGAGTAGAGCGGGAGTTACTGCATCTGAACTATGCAGGGCATCTGTGTGAGTCCCTAGATCTGCTTGGTGAGGACCGTCCATGGCCAGTACAGTTGCTGCAGGTGTCAGGTAAGGTACACCCCAGATGTGGCATTGTAACCAAGCATGGATGTGATGAATATAGGGGCACAATGACCTCACTCGATCTAGATATGAAACCATATGGGATAAGGTGGCACACATAGAAGGTGTGTCCAACCACTTTGTCAACGTGAATGTTAAATGCGACAGTACGAACAAGTGATGTCCCCAAACCCCTAACAACTCCTACCGTATGTAATGGAGTACTACCTATGTGGTAATGTGTGGGCATGTTGTTACTCCCAAAGGGGATAACTATGCAACTAATGGCATTTAGCTGTAGGCCATGGCTCAGGCACCAGTCATCCATCCCTGTGAGACCCTGATTGAGTATGCATGTGGCATCTGGAGAGTTGATCATGGCACCCAGTTTGCAGTCAAGTGCAAACATGTTCAGCCATTTTCCCCCTGTGATAGCCTGTACGTAAGACAAATATATACTGAACAAGATAGATCCCAGGACCAAGCTGTGTGGGATGCCATGTGTAACTGGTGTATAGTCAGACATGGCACCTGCAATCCTGACCATGTGGGTGCTATCCCTGATCTAGGTATCAATCCATTGTGTGAGCTATGCGTCCAAATTGACGCTAGTGAGCCTATGCATAATGGCCCAGTGGGTTATTGTGTTGAATGGTTTTGCAAGGTTCAGGTAGGCTGTGTGGATAGCCGTCCCTATGTCAATGGATGTATTAGCCATTTAAATAATACCTACAGGTTCAAGAGCAAGATCTGCACACAACAATGCTGAAATGAGTAGGACACAGTGTCTGTAGGTTCCTGATGTCTATGTGTAGGAGTCCTGTGACAATATGCTCCATAGCTTTGCAGAACAGGCTACATAGGCTTATAGGGCAATGTTGTCTGTGGTCCGTTATGGCACCAACTCTGTGGAGTGGGACCACAGTCGCAGTACGCCATTCCTTGGGTACATATCCTGTGGTAACTCCGATATTGAACAGTGATGTAATGTGAGGGTTGCGTTTGTCATGATGCTCATGTATGATGCAGGCTGGGACACCATCTGGTCACATTGATACTGTGATGTACACTGTGGGGAGGGCAGTACTCACCTGTTACTGCATGATGTCAGGGAGGTTATACTCTGGTGGGATGGATAGTTGCTCCTTAGGGGGGATGGGTGGGAGACATCTGCACTGAACCTGTTTGCCAGGATGTAGGCAATGCCAGTGGGTTCAGGGTAGGTTTAGTCAGTATGCAGTAACTCACAGCATATCAGTGAGTGTCCACCCAGGTTCCTGACATAACTGAAGAAGGCCATGTGATAGTCCTACATGTCAGGTGCAATTGTCTGGTAGAAGCGGCCCTTAGAAAAGTCCATGAGTGATTGTAGCTGTCTGCTAGTACAGAACACAGATGCCTTCCCAGTCTGGGATTGTGCTCTATCATGTAGTAGCGTCCTCCTGACGTTGGACAGCTTATTAATGGCTGGGGTCTACCAGACAGGTCCCCTGCTATTGTAGTAGTGGGCCTTGCTGTTATTTGGGATAGCACAATCCATGCAGTCCACTAGGTGTCCATAGAATGTGTATGTAAAGGATGCAGCAGTGTGAGCCATATATGCCACTGTCTCAGTATCTCTGAAGGATACCACCTTGCTTCGGTGAAGTGAGATGTTGGCTCATGAGAAGTTCACCAAGATTACCCAGGATGGGTGTGTGGAGGGTATATGTATGTCCTGTGAGATACATGTATGTTCTGACCTTACCAATGAGGGGTATATCGCTAGAGTGGAACATAGAGTCCCCATGTTGGTAATCAGCAGGTCCAATATGTATTCCCCCTTGTGTCTGTGCTGACTGGTTGTGCCAAAGCATATGAGTCCACAAATTGTAGTGACTGTTGGGTGAAGTTGTTGGGGCTTGAGTAGTATCCCCAGTCAATATGTGTGTATATGAAGTCACACAATATAATGGTGTCTGTGGAGACCTTCATATTCTCCATAGTTCCCACAAAAGCCGAGTGTGATTCCTGAGTTTGGGAGTGTGTTCTGTAGCAGGCAACAAACTGAAAGGCAGTATTGCACAATGGTAGTTGTATATGTATGGTCTTTGATGCTTTGTGCAGTGCTACTAACCTGGAGGTGTGTGTATCTGTGATGTATATGGATACTCCCCCTAGTTGTGTTGTCTGTTCCAAGTCTTGTTGTCAGACAGCATGGTATGAAACATAACCTGGTAGTGCTGGTGTGCGAGCCTGAACCAGGTGTCTGTCAGTGCACAGATATTGCTCTCCTCCATACTGAGGAGAGTCCTGAGTGGCCACAATATGAGGTTAACACAACTGTTGTTGAGCAGCATTGCCCTTAGTTTCATTTAACCTGTAATGTCTATGGAGGTGGGTTTGTCTTCTGAGCCCTGCTTAAAAAAGGCACTCTGGTGGTAGCAAGAGCCTTAGCCAGCATACCAAAGTCCAAGGGTGACAGATGCAAGCTGTCCATAGTGAAGCTACGTGGCATGTTGAGGATGTCACTATACGCTGACAGACACTGTATCCCCTATGAATGAAACAAATGTGTTAGCCAACTGTTAAATGTGATATGTGTGTCTGTATACTGTGACATCATAATTGGTGGGTGTAAGGTGCTAGACAAGGTAAGGGTCATACTGGCCTGGGCTACAAGATCAGAGTGTACCTCCATGTATCATGTCATGTGGTCCAGGGAGTAACGTCTGTGGTTACACACACCAGCATGGACAATGATAGTGCCAGTCTTGTACTTGCTTTGGAGTGACCTGACTGCCTGTGTTATGCAGCAGATCCTGGCACCCAACAGACAGCCCAAAGTGACTATTCCCTTGTCAGGGCTGGTGAGTGGTACGTCAGTGTGTCTGAACATAATTGTCGCCTATTACAAGTGTATTAGGTGTGTTGTTTAGCCCAAAGGGCAGTGACTGTGTGGCACACTGACATTGTGAACTTAGTGATATGTGGGTATTGTAGTGGGGTAGCAGGTGTGTGTGTGTCTGCTTTGGAAGTCTCTGCTGCTTAGGTAGAGTACATTTACAGCATTCACGTATGTCAATGTGTGCTAATGTGGTTTGAGTGCTGTTGCTAGAGGATATGTAAGACTGATATGTGGTGTGTGGGGTTACCTTCACCACCTGATAGACTGTGCCAGTCATGGGACGAGAGAGTTCAGCTCCCTGTATGTCTATATAGGTGCATCTCACACATATATCTGAGTTTGTCGGGAGGAGGAGAGGGTTGTCTGTGTACATGAGGCAGATGTGACATTGTGTCACTATCACAATATCCACCAGCTGGACTGAAGAGTACACACAAAACCGACCCCTGGACATGCCTGGATATTATCATAACATACTCTGTAGCCTGATCACAAAAGATCAGTAGGGTGTTAAGCATGTAAAAGAGTATAACAGGGATTAGTGCTCATGTTCGTTAGTGCTTTGTAAAGAGGAGCTGAGAAGGAGTCCAGACTGAATCATGACACCTCCTTCAGCTATGTCATAAATATCAATGTATACACACATATGTCCTGAGTCAGGGCCAACTGTACCTGAGTGTCAATGCCGACATCATGACAGACAGGCCCATATGTACATACCCATCCCCCACTGACAATAGTCCACATCATCATACCAGGAGATATCACATGTAGAATGGATGAGCAGCTACCCCCACTGCCAAAAGTATGGCAGCAGGTGGATTACATTGATTCCCAATATGTGTCATGCACAAACTACAGAACAAACAGATCATGCACCTGAACAGTCAGTTGAGCTGCACCCCCTACACAGGATGTTGAAACGTTTGAATGTGTCACAGCTACATATGGCACTCCCCACAAGTGTTGGTGCACAATACACCATGGGAAGTCATGTCCAGTACGCCTATGAGGTCTGATCTGCAAGGTCATGAAGTCCATCATGGTTGCAGTCATAAACAGAGATATTGGAAGCTGACACACACACACAACCCTACCAACTGTGGTATGTTCATGTGCGGATCATGGTTCCCAAACATGCTAGACTGTTTGCAAGGCAGCCACCCAGGACATACATCAATGAACACATCTACACATGTGTCACATAGACTTTGAATAGCCCTTTATCAACATCCCAGACACATGTATCCACAAAACCAAGAAGCTGTGCATAAATATGTGTTGACATATGACGGAATGTCAATGTGTCCACAGATAAATCACACAAGGTAAGGATACTGAGGTCATGTTCAAGCTGTTGACACCTGCTGACCCACATGGCCCATTCCTGGAATGGCATAAAACAAATTGTACACACATCACCATGTCCAGTCTGATGATGTCACCATCCTATAAATACAGCAGGAGAAAGAAAACCAGCCAGTAAAGCAAATAGTGCACCGTGTTAATGCGTCTCTTTCCAGTATCATAACTTAGTTAGGTAGGGGTTTGAATCCTGCAAAGTGTGTGTGTGTGTTGGGGGTGTGTGTGGATGTGTGCAGTTTCCTTTGAGAGGTGTTCCCTTTTTGGAGACTGGGAAAACTCAGTATAGGAGGTACATTCCTCTTTGGAAAGTCTGATGATGTCACCATCCTACAAATACCACAGGAGAAGGGAAACCAGCCAATAAAGCAAATAGAGTGTTGTGTTAATGCGTCACTCTCAAGTATCATAACATAGTTAGGTAGGGGTTTGAATCCTGCAAACAGTGTGTGTGTGTGTGTGTGTGTGTGTGTGTGTGTGTGTGTGTGTGTGTGTGTGTGTGTGTGTGTGTGTGTGTGTGTATGTGTGCAATTATCTTTGAAAGAAGTGCCCTTTTTGGAGACTGTGAAAACACACTAAAAGAGGTACATTCCTCTTTGGAAAGTTTGATGATGTCACCATCCTACAAATACAGCAGGAGAAGGGGAAACCAGCCAGTAAAGCAAATAGCACACAATGTTAATGCGTCACTCTCTAATATCATAACATAGGTAGGAGTTTTAATCCTGCAAATGCTGACTGTGTGTGTGTGTGTGTGTGTGTGTGTGTGTGTGTGTGTCACTGTTGGTCAACATGGTGTGGGTTTTGCTTTTACTATGGTATGACATAGTATGATGACAACAGTAAGTGCATTGCAGACATCAGGTATCTGCATGGCAAATATATATGGGTACATGTCCCCTCAATCAGTACATAGGTGTGAAGCCTGCATACTACATGAATACATTTGTTTCCATTGACAGGTTGTGCCGCTGCTACTCAGATCGTAGGTCACATATGTATGTATGTGACATGGCCGTCCACTGTCGTGTTCTGTGGCCAAGGTCATCTGTGGCACACACTGTGAGTGAGGGTATATGCCTGGGGTAGATGTCAGACATGGTCATACACAACAAAGTCTGCCAAGAATGGACAGTCTTTATAGGTGTACGACTGCCTTGTGGATATGCATTCAGGCCTCTAATGTCTGTGATACACCTTGGGACTCCACAATACCTATGGATATGTGGAGACCAAGGGACACATGACATAACATGGGTCTGTATGTACACAATGGTACCCGACATACATGTTGAGGGCTACCACCAGTGTGGTACTGATGGGATAGTATGTATAGTACATGAGGCTGACTATGCCATAGTCGACTTACTGCTATACAGCATGTATCACACAACAGGTATCTGTCTGTATGATACCCTTGTGTAGGATATGTGTCCCATCCAGGGAATGCATTGTAGGCCATTCCATGCATTCCCAGATTTGGATGGACACATCCCTAGTCTGTCTGCATGTACCTAAGGGGGCTATATGACACACAGGTGTGGTCACAGTAATGGGTGGCGGTCATCATCACTGGTTAGTGTTATAGTGTAGCACCGGAAGGATCCAATTGATACTGGGTTCCCTGCTACTGTGTGTCATTTGTGAGGACATCATCCAATGATTGCTTATAGTCATGCTGTTGAGGTTGTGTATACTACCAGACTGCAAGTCATTGACTGATATTAACGGTATCACCCGCAGCATAGTGTCAACCCATGTCGTACACATGTCTACCCATGTTAGTACATAACTGTACTAGAATGCATATTGGCCATTGAAAGATGCAATGGGATGTTAATAATGTGCACAACAGGGTATGCCACACGTCCCATGTGTCCACTATGCACGTACATCCAGACAGTGTGCACCCACCATGTTCACAGATGTACACTTGCTAATCTGTACTGCACACATCACACATGTACTGTCCACTCGCTAACACATGCTGGCAACACATCACACATCATCCAAGTGGCACATGGGTGGATAATACATACTCAGACCTAACAGTGGTGTAAACAATGCTACATTGACAATCAGAGCTTTGATGCATAATGTCTGCTCAGATATACCTACAAGCATGTAGTTAGACTTCCTTGTTGACAACTCCCTATTATTGCTACACTGCTATAGTGTCAACCTGTGCATCAGCACCATGTTAGCCTGTCCTTCCATCGATAATGCAGATGACAGGAGGTGGCACAGGTATCATCATATGCACAGGGCATTTTGTTGTTTGCCAGAGCCTGACATGGACCCATTCAATCGACATGTTTGTGTGGGTGTGTGCGTGTGTGTGTGTGTGTGTGTGTGTGTGTGTGTGTGTGTGTGTGTGTGTCGGACAACAGTACAGCATGGGCCAATGTTGATGTAATGTGTGTGTTTATGTGTGAGCCATAGTTGTTTGCTTAATGTGTGTGAGTCTGCATGTACACAGCTCCACCATGTGGCTGCCATATACGGTGGTTTGTGGGACAGCCACAGACTGTACCTGCTTGGCTGTACAGGTCACTGTCTCCGGCCATGGACACAGTACCTGTGCCTGGCAGGGGTGCTACGGACGGTATCAGGTACCAACCTTGACTGGGTACTGTCATCAGAGGCAGAGGTATGACAACTGGACCCATGTCCCTGCTGGGACTGGCCAGAGCCATGTGCACGTGGTCTACTGGGATGGACAATGGACAGGCCAGCCCCAGCATTGCTGGGGCTGGTACTGCCACTATGGGAGTGGCTGTGAGCTGTGGGCCATCTGTGACCACTGCCAGCTGTTGCTGGCATGCATCCGCGTCAACGTCGCAACCGTCCTGCACGGTCCTGGCTTGAGGAAGACATGTTGTGGAGGGCATCTATTGTCTCCCCCCAATGTCTATCAATGACCTTGGTGTATGTCCAGAGGGCACCGGCAAGGTCACGGATGCTGTCATTGATAGCGGTGTTATGTGCCCTCTGCGCCCTAAGTCCCTGCCTGGTGTACAGTTCCATGCGTGCCTGAGCCTGCATTACAGCCCGGAACTTAGTGGTCGTCATAAGACCTGTGAGGGCACGCCTGCCAGGGGCAATACATCCAGTGGTGCTCCCCCGAGAACCCCTGGACCTCCGCCTGTGTGATACCATTCCAGGTCTACGGCTATGGCTGCTGTGAGGGGATGCACATGCCATGGGTACCACACTCTCCTGGTCAATGCCAACTGTATGCTGTCCCTCCCCTATGACCATTGGTGGTGAGGGATGTAATGGCAGTATGAGTGTGTGCATAGATGGGGTTGACCGCTTTGTACTGTCGATTGGTGGACCAATGACAGACCCTGTCAAATCTTCCTCTGCCAAAATACATGTGTCATTATCACCACTATCCATGGCAGTGGCTTCAGGTTGCCTGCTGTTTTCGCCAAGCCCTACCTCAGCACCTGTGAGAGGAAGACAGGAAACACACGTTACAGTCTACACATGCACACGTGCACACATGAGCACATGAACACATGCACACATGCACACAGGCACACAGGAACACATGCACACTCCTCACTACAGCAGATATACACACACAACAGAAATCCAAATCATACTCAATACTGGTTGAAAGTGGGTGAGAGTATCCCAAGGCAAACAGTCACGCACACGTGTCAGCATGCAGAATAAGTGTTGATCAAGTCCATGCAGTGTGAGTGTAGACAGCCATAGTTAATGACAGTGTACATGGCTGTGGTGCATGTGTGTACATGTTCAGTGATTGCCTACACCCGGGAACACAATGTGTACAAGGACACAACATTTCTGTGCAAGTATTATAAGCTCTGCAATGTCCTGTGCACCATCACACACAGGTATACATACCATGGCTGCGTGTGTTATCTGTGTGTCACATATATTTCCATGTCTGATTGCAGTGTCTGTGTCTGTAGAAGATAATTGTGGACACAGGTGTAGCACATACATGCTATGTACACACACTGGATGAGTGGTGCATGTATACGTGATGGGATACCAATCCTGGACATGGCCATTGTAACAGTATGGGGTGTAGTACCATTAGCCATCATCATCATGCATCATGTGGTCACTCAAGGCCACTAAAGTGTGCTAGACCACCACCTAGCATGCTGTACCTGAACCGCAGTGTCGTGGCTAAGTTCACAATTACACAGCCACATTGCACAAGGGTGTGTGAGGTGTCCAATAGGGAGCATTGCCTAACATGACTGTGTTATGTGTTGAGGAGTGTTGCACAGCCCCATGCTAGGCCCCTACCCCTCAGGTATGGTATGTGTGGTGTGTGGATGACATGTGGGATACTGAAGTGTGACCTGGCAGTGGGTGTCTGGTTACACTATGTGTAGCATGTTGAGGTGAACTGCATATGACAAATGTGTTATGTTGTGTACATGTGTGTGAACTATGCCTATCCAATGTGCAGTACAGTGTTGCCACATTTGTGTCTGATACTCTGTGCATTGCATGTGATTGAGGCAGCTACTGACATTACTGAGATGTTTCACGTCTCACAGCAAACATGCACAGCATGCATTATGTGTAGGTGTGTTATGTGTACATGGCCTACACCTCACCTATGACATGCACAGTTCAACACCAAGTTTAAAGTGTTAATACACTCACCAGCATGTAATGTCTGCCCTGCTGTCACAGCAGAGAGACCTGCAAGAATATGACACAGTTTGTCAGTGGCCACAGCTGTGGCATTGCTACTGTGAGTGTGCTAAACTACAGTAGAACAACAGGCATAGGTGTACAGATACTATTCAAATTATCAGTATTGCACACAATAGGCAGCACAACTGCAAACATGGTACACATCTCACACATGCATAATCTAACAATACAGGTAAGAGTAGTCTACAGCTAGGGAAAGTTACCTGCATGCTCCATATCACTATGCTGGGTGGCTCCGGCCTCCATGATAACATATGTGTGATGGTGTTGTTGCTGTAGGCCAGGAGCCACCACATTTAGCAGCAGTTCCTCCACTCTGGTGAGGGGGGATGTATGGCCACCCCACCACCTGTGGCAAGCTGTTGTCTGTGGATATCAGACGTACACTGCCGGACATGTCTAATTAAATCACTGCAGTGATGGCGTACCTGCTCATATGTCCGGTTATGCATGCCTATGTCATTTACCCGACGAACAAGTTCTTGCCGCAGTGCAGTACGCTCCTGCTGGTGCTGGCTGGCCCTTGAAAACAGCAGGATATAGTGCTGAACCAGGCTGTGGTGAATTTCCTGTTCCTCTGCAGCTGTGTAGCAGTGGTTCCTGTGATGAGCCATAGCCTGGAAGACAAGTAAACAATATGTGTGAGCAAGTCATGTGGC
>NC_056741.1:500101346-500115793 GCF_019279795.1 Protopterus annectens
TACTACACCTTTTCTGACGTGCAAGCGGTGTCTACTCTCTCTTGACATTTATTATTAAGTGAGATTCAACACCTTTCTGCCTACTGTTAGTACATTTCACAGGGAGTCAGAGGGGCACAGCTAACTTTTGTTTACTAATCAGGGTCATCACTGTAGAGCAGTCACTGTTGGGAGGTCTGGCCTGTGACCTATGCTAATATGCCAGTGTGCATCCTGCTCTGATACTGTGTGGGGTTTGTAAGCTGCTACTGTAACCTTATTCCCTACTAGCATGGCTGAGTCTCTATTCACAGTCATGTCATGCAATTCAACAACACCTGCTGGTTAAGGACCACAGAACAAGATTTGTATTAATGCCATTCCTATTTTCCCTTTACATTCACTCATGGTAATGCATGATAAATTGCTTTCAGCACTAAGTTATTGTATATCTGCTGTGGTTTAGTGGTACTTCATGCAGACTGGTGAGTCCAATGTCCCGGGTTCAAGACTGACAAGGGTATTTTTATTTTGCTGCTGAGCAATACAAGGGCCTTGTCATACAGAGTGACTAAGGCACATTTAAGCAGTTGCAAGCAGGTTGGCGCAGGTTTGCGCGATGCTTAGCAATGCTAAGCTAAGCACACACAAGCTCACACTCGCGCACCCCCACTAACTACTGCTTAAAAGTGCCTACTCCCGCTAACCCCCGCACTAATTTCTTTTAAAGAAAAGAAAATGGGGAGATAGGAAAGTGGTGAAAAAAGGGGGCACAGAGAGGACCAGACAGTAGGAAAACAAGCTCGGGATGTGCAGGAAGGGTGTAGGGAAGGCCCATAGCTGCCCATTTCTTTAACAGCAACAGCTGTGCATATGTTGAAAATGTAGAGTGAGTTTTGAGACCTTCCTCCCCTGAGAGAGGGGTGAGGACAACATAGTTTGTTGCACTGCCAATTAGAATTATCGGTATGCATGTCCTATGGACATGTGTGCAAAATGGGAAGCTATGTATGGGGCATAATTTTTTTTCGGGTACAGATTGCCCCCCCTTTTTTTTTTTCAGGTGAGAGTGGTAAGTGAGATAGGGGAAATAGGTACATTTGGGGAGGTAGGTTGGGAAGGTAAACAGACAAGACAAATAAGATGCATACAGGGGCAGAATTTGACACATGAGGTGGGTGAACACAATTGACGGGGAAGGTTGTTTGGAAATCGCAAGCCCATGAGCCCACAGATGGTAACAGTGGAACTGAGATCCCCACCCATGGGCAGTCACCGCTGCACCTTCACAGCCCCGGGGGTGGCTGTTATAGGGGCTGAGTAGGACAGGCAGGCTCACCCATGAGACGTGCCACTCTTGCCTCAAGCTGGCATAGGGGATCACCGACTGAACGCTGGATCTCCCTACGCACCACAGCCCAGACCCTTTGAAGGGTGACGGGTGGTCCTTCTCTGCCCATGCTTGCATGGGGGAGATGAGCCCCATCCCCTGCAGTGCTTCCACCTGAAGTTGGCACAGGACCAACGGAGGAGGGGAGTCCGGGCTGGGCACCAGAGCCACTGGTGCCAGGTGCACTTGCCAACTGAGGAGGGACAGGTGGGTCCGCTGGGACTGGCCTTCCCATATGTTCTGTGATTTGGTGTGCTTCATTAAAACATAAACAACAGCATTCCAGATTAGTTTTAACAGCATGCAGTAATATTCCCATTAGCCCAACACACCACAGTTCCAACAGTTGAACAGCAAACATAACACATGCATATATTGAACAACAGTGGTTATTCCAACCGCATGCAGGGATGATTGGTAGCAACAGGCCACCATGAACATGGTGTTTGAACAGGGCACATGCGTCAACATGAGTGCAAATATTTATGGAACAATAGGACATATATCCCGACAAATATTTAAGATTACACATACTCATTGAGGTGCGGAATTGCATGGTTTATGCACAAACAGTAGGGTGTAAAAAAACCCTCCATTAACATCTTATAAGCACTTCTACTCTACACTACATTCCTAGTGACTGCATGTGTATATTCCCTACATGCATTATTACACTTGCCACCATGCATTAGGTTGTGTAATGGGTTTGGTTAGTTCAATCTATACTTGACCTATATCTCACATACCAACTGTCCAGGATGCAGATGTTACTGCTACATATTTCATGGTTGCATTTATATTTCTTTATCTACATATCTGGATGTTTTCACATGACATTTTCACTTCTAATTTTACAGAACCCTGCATTTATTGAAGCACACTTACATTTCTGGGGAACATATTCGCTTGCTACTCATGTGCCAGATTTACTTATGCATGCCAGCCAGTAACTGACTGTTGAGGACTGTATATTTACTTCATAGCTACTAGCACTTCCATCACCCACTTTAGATGGGACTGCAGAACTCTCTGTTGCCAGCACTTTCTAACACATTACTATTTGTATAATGCAAGGGTACAACAACATTTCATACTAAGTGAAACAGACACACTCTGGGTTTTAGACCTTTATTAATGACATTACACACTTTTCCACAGGCTCACTCCTTTACTTGTTTTAACGGTATATATGGCAGACATGTTCACAACATATTATACCTTTATTAATAGGTTAGCACACTCTTTTTCAGGCTCACTCACATATTATTTTATATGACAGTGCCTGCAGAGATATTATTCCAGACATTTGTTACCTTTCTTAATGGGTTACTACACTCTTTTTCTGCCTCTCTAACATTTTTATCTGACAGTACATGTAGAGGACTTATTCAGTCCATTTTATGGCTGTATTATTGGACTACAACACTTTCTTTCATGCTCTCTCCCATATTTTATATAACAATACATGCAGAATAATCACTAACCTGCCTGGCGGTGCAGCTTTAGCAGCCTATCTTCATAGGCTTGCCTATTCGTAACACGGTCACCTGCAGCTGTAAAGTGCAAATGAAGGGATATTGAGACATTCTTATCCATTATACATACTCCATTTTAAATCTTTACATACTGCATTCCATGGCTACATACTCAGTTGTGGGGCATCACGCATCCCACGGACCTCCTGTATCCACTGGTTCAGGCGGTCCTCCTTTCGTCTCTTCAGGTCCGCATGGTGGTGATCGACCTGCTCACCAGTCCAGGGAACGCCTGTGGCCTGGTGAGGTCATGAGCAAACCGGTTCCAGGCCTCTGCCTTGTGCTCCGTCCCTTGGAACTGGCCCTGCAGGAGTCTTGCCTCGTGACGGTGGACTAGGAGCCAAACCATGTATTTGGACTCCTCGGTGCCCCATCTCTGCGCTCAGAAGTGCACTCCCTCTCCAACACCAGACATTCTGACCGCAGATGTGAGCTACAATCAGTTATGGTGTGTATTCCCACCTGTGGGGCTTAAATATGCCGCATTTCCCGCACTTTTTTGTGATTGGCCATTTTGTAAAATTCTCAGCTGACTGCAGACCTGCTTAGTAATGGTTAAACTACCATTCCTAAGTTTATGTATGTTAATAGTGGCTGCTTCCCCTATGTTGTTAAGGCTTAGTGGTTCTGTACTTTGATTATGATGCAAAGGGTCCTGGGTTCAAACCTTGTCATTCTTTTATTTTAATACTGTCTAGACAGGCTAGGGGGTGTGGCTGCATTTAAACAACTTAGCGCTACATTGCTCCCCGGTGCAATGGTTGGCGCGGTGCGCACATCCGCGCAAACACATTGCACTGGGTGAAGCGTTTTTGAATGTTGGGCAACTCTATTGCACTGGGTAAAGCGCTATTACACTATGGGCTTTAGCTGGGTGAAGCGTTATTAAACTATGGGCAACTCTGTTTAGCTGGGTGAAGCGCTATTAAACTATGGGCAACTCTGTTTAGCTGGATAAAGCGCCATTAAACTATGGGCACCTATGTTTAGCTGTGTAAAGCGTTGCTTAATGGCAGGCTATTATATATCTGGGTCTTTTAAAAATATATATTTTGTTCGCTGATACATTGGCCATGTCACTGCTTTTAATAACATTTTAATCATATTTGTCTGGTATTATTTCAAATACTGATTTAAAACATAAATAAGAAGGGGAGTGGTGGGACTCGAACCGTGAATGCCTTCTCTTTGTGCATATGCTCTACCATTACGCTATTGCTATTTGGATTAATTTGCATAAGTAGTTCTTATATGCTCTTCAATGTCACAATTGCTAACTGTGGTTAAGCAATGGGCACACCCACGCAAACAAGCACAAATACGGGCAGCTATATCGTGGAATTAAAAAAAATAATAATTTTTTCAGTTTTATAACTCTGATGGGGGTTTACAGTGTCAGGGAGTGTGGTGTTGGGTGCAAGTACATTTGAGCGGACTCGCTCTTGTCTGTTGAAACTATGCTTTTTAAAACTTTGCAGGGGCGTGGACTTTTAGACTGCTCGGCAGTCGGACACGCCCCCTGCTTGCCTACTCAGTCCGTGTAAGAGTTACAGATGAGTCAGCATGCCCTCATGAATATTCATGGCACGCTGACGTCATACCATTCAACTGCAGCCTCCGAGTAAGACATATTAAGTCTTACATGGAGGTTTCGTGAATCTGGCCCATTGTCTTCATGTCAGTATTTTTTTTTTCTTTGTATTGCAAAGTGTATTTATTACTTGTTATTCCCTCGGATTCAGCATGCCCTGCATGGCATGCAGAAATACTGCAGGAGGTCCTGGAGGCAATATGGCCACCATGCAATCCAGGAATAAGCTGCAGGGATGTGCACAATGGCTTCTGCACTATTCCTGCATGGACACAGCTCCTATATGCAAATTACCACATTTGCAGGTAAAAAACATGCAAATGAGGTGAATTTGTGATCCAGGAAGCTGTCAGCCGGCCGTGCAGGACTAGTGTAGTGTGCAGAAATGTAGTCAGTTAGTAACCGAGTACATTTCTGCAAATTACAAAATGGAGCCATGACAGCTCCAAATAAAGGGTGTATATTATATGGAAACAATGCCACTGGCCAAGTATAGAGCCATTGGCATGGAAAACACTTGCAAAAATAAAAAAAATAACTTTCTGCGTGCAAATGGGATTGGGCCAAAAATATATTAAAAAAAAAACCTGAAATAAGCATTCAAACCAAATCACTATTTTGCCATTATACTCAATGGCAGGTAGAAGACAACATGGCCAGTGAATGAATAGTGGTTGCCAAGGGGGAAGTCTCAGTGTGGGACCTGTAAGTATGCATTAGCAGGCAATCCTATGCAAATGAGGGGAATAATACTGAATCCCAGATTTCTCCTCAATGCCAACCAGCACCCAACAGTGTAAGTGCAGGAATAGCATGGTTCAAGCCTATGAGTTAGCTGAAATCATAGGGATGTGTGTCAGGCATACTGTAAGCTTATTGTAACCCTGTGGCTCAGGTTTGCCCTCAGCTTAGCAGAGCTCAGCAAGGGGGTGTGTCTGAGGCTGCCTAGCACTCTTTACATTGCCTAAGTGGGTGTGTGTGCCATGCACCAGGTTTTAAAGGAAAAAGTAAACCAGGAAATATCAGCTCTGTGAACATCTGAGCACTATGTTTGCTCAGTGCACCCCCCCCCCCGGGCTTAAACAAAAAGGCAATGGAAAGAGAAAACAACAATAGGAAGGTAATCAAGGAGAACTAGCATAGCTGGCAGGTGAAATGTATTAGAATTAGCCAATTACACAGGCAGCAGCCCAGTCCACAACACTACTATAAACTATGCAAACACCTTTCCTTCTGTTTTTTCCCACATACTCTACACCACTGGTGTAAACAAGTGGGGAATTTTTAACAAATAAAAGCAACAAAATGATAGGTGCTGCAGCAGCTATCATACATCAACATGTGGAAGAGGCTGAGGGTGGTGAGGATGAGAATGCTGTCGACCAACGACCAACCCACAGTGAGGAAATGGAGAAGAGTGTACAGACCCAGGGTAACCTACCAGTGGTTACATGAGCTGGAGATAGTGGAGTGCTATAGGGTGGACAGGAACCTCCTACAGCAAATTGTTTTGCTGTACTGGATACACTTGACACACAGAACTAATAGAGGGGAACCCATCCCAGTGGATACCAAGGTATGTGTAGACCTAAGAATACTAGCCACAGGCACCTCCCAAAGATCAACTGGGGATATCATGGGGATCTCACAGGCATCAGCATCCAGGGTACTCCACCAGTTCCTGGATGCCATGTCAGCACATGCCGGTGAGCATGTATATTTTCCCAACACCCGTGAGGCATTGACCAGCAATATGCGTCTCTTCCACCAAACAGCAGAATACCATGAGGTAGTGGGTGCTATAGACTGCAAACACATATGCCTCAAAGCACCACCTGTTGAGCAAGCTAGGGTCTACATCAACTGCAAGGGCTTCCCCTCCATTAACTTCCAAGTAATGTGCGATGCCCAGGGCATTATAATGAATGTGTGTGCTGGCTGTCCTGGAAGCTATTATGACTTCCACATCTGGCATCTGATGCAGCTATGTCAGAGATTTGCCAATGGGGACATCCCTTACAGTCACCTAGTGGGGGATGCTGGTTAAGCACTGGAGCCATGGCTGATGACACTCATCAGAAATGCATACACACCCAAACAAGAACTCCATAATGAGGCACACGCACAGACCAGAATCATAACAGAGTGTGTGTTTGGGATGCTCAAGTCACGGTTCAGGTTCCTGGACACATCCAGAGGAGCCTTGTAGTACTCACCAGCTACATGTACCCAAATTGTCATTGTGTGTGCCATGATACACAATATGATCCTGTGGAAACAGCTGCAGCAGGAACAACATGGGGCAGGGTCACACAGTCCCCCACCATTGCCAAGGCCTGCACAGGCACAGAGTGACTCGGATGAGGAACAACCTGACCCTGACCCAGTAGGCAGAAGGAGGTGTGCTCAGTATGCCCTCGCCTTGCCAAAGAGGCAACACATAGCACATACACTGACATACTAGGGACCCAGGGAATGACACCTCTCTGACTCGCAGATACAGTAAAAGGGATGCCAAACATGACACTACCTGTGCCTAACCATGTATAGGGAGTATACTATGTGCATCCGACATAGGCAGCCCATCAGCACCATCCTCAATACTGGCACAGCCACAAGGTAAGTCACTCTTCCTACCAATTGCTGAATGGAGTAGTATGTGTTGTTACTTGTATCTATGGTATGGATGTGAGCATGCAAGGGAATCGGGTGGCTGAATGGGATGCCAGCAGATAGTAGACACCTATAGTGACAGCATGAGATCTGCAACAAAATACTGGTGTCACCATAGTAGCCAGTACTAGACAAGGTGACAAAACCCACTGCAGGTAATGTGATGGGCCACATGTGTGTCCATAGGAGACACACACATGCCAGTCAGTGAGTCTCACATACCCAAAAACAGTCTCAGCCAGCAGGACAGGTGTAGACAAACACAAACAAAGGTGGTGCTAAGGCCTCTGATTGATGGCTATGGGTAACCGACCCCCAGGCCTACACAAACATACTACAATAGGTCAGGCAGTGGGATTTTAGTTCTGAAGGGTAAGAATTCAGAAAATGAAATGTAGGTCAATCAAACCTAAGACCTGTAGTACACTGATATGCCTCTATTCAGCATGATAGGTAAGAATGCAGAATGAAATGGAGTACCTGACATACCAGTACAGTCATAGCAAATGTGTACATGTGTCAGGTGTGCCCCCCCAATCCTATGTAGAAATGTAGCAACAATCAGGTGTACCCCCATATCTATGTAGACACGTAGTAACAGTCAGGTGTGCTCCCACTCAGCCTATGTAGAAATGTAATAACAGGCAGGTGTGCCTCCCCCAATCCTATGTAGACACGTACTAACAGCAGGTGTGCTCCCCCAGTCCTATGTAGAAATGTAGTAACAGTAAGGTGTGCCCCCCCAATCATATGTAGACACGTAGTAACACACAGGTGTGCCCCTCCAATCCTATGTAGAAATGTAGTAACATGTATGTGTAGGTATAATAACAGTGGAGAACAGATTACCTGAGCTGATCAAGGTAGCAGGATAGATGGTAGCATGTGTGCAATATGCAGGTCTGCGTGTGTTAGGTTGGTGTTCATTGTATATTGTGTGAGAGTGGTCAGTATGTATACATGGTGAGGTTTTTCCTTGTGGCCATTGCCCAGTACTGCTGATGACAGGGCTAAGTTTTCACAACTGCAGTGCCAAACACAATGGTTCCCAGAATAACACATCCCAGCAGTAAGCTATAGTAAATGTTTGGAAGTAATATGTTTCACCATCTGAAAGATGGACATGACATGACTGTCGGCTCAGATATACAAGCAGTACACAGGGGGAAGTACCCCAGACAGTGTATAATATGTAACTGTCAAATGGACACACCCTTGGAATTGTACATACAGGTTTGCAGCACATTATCTGGGCTTGTAGTAGGGAATACCGATGTCATCTGGCCAAACACTGGCAGACCACAAAGGTCATAGGAATGATGTGTTGAGAAACAGCTGATGTCCCTGCACAAGCCAGCATAAGTGGAATGCCCCATACATATTTGTGAGTCAGATACAAGTAGTGGCTATAGCACACATGCATCCAGCTCACCCCGCCACCACCCACAGGTACCTCTCTGGCCTTAACCCTGCTTTTGGGAATGAGTACAATAATATGACCCCCACCTGTGTATGGCAATAGCGAAAGAATGCAGCATGCAGCAGGTGTCCCATGCAGGTGTGTCCCTAGCTGTGTGTAGCACCCTACCAGAATCCATACCATTGGACCAATACAGACAGAAAGTATTGGCATGAACACCTTGCACACCTACCCTGTCACCCCAGGGGAATATAGTGTATCGCAGTCTGGTACTGCAGGACTGACAGAATGTAACGGCCTGCTACAACTGGTCTGCATCACTACCAAATGGCCTACAGTGCACTGCCAATGACCTGTGTCTCACCCATACTGTCAATGTATGTTATGTCATGGACTCCCAAATAAGAACATAACACAGTCCTTAGAACCCAAATGCAAGGCCATGTGGACAAGTCACAGCAAGATGTCCACTATGTCCCACTGCATGAACTGTGGACCAACACCAAATTACTGCTGTAATGAGGTGATAACTATAGGGAAAATATCAGAGAATGTCCGAAGAATGTATCTAAGAGGATAGAATGATAGGGGGGTGGGAGCATGGGTGGCATGGAATGTGTGGAGTCCGAAACTCAGACGTGTACACATACTATCCCTGGCTGCAAACACAACAATGGGTGGCAACAAACATGCTCGTAAACCACAATGTGTAGGGGTCATGTCGAGAATGATGACTCCAGCCACTGGGTAATCTGTGTGAATCTGTGCAGCTGTGAGGTATTGCCACAGCAAGCTATGGACATACTGCCACGTCGATGGATGCACAAGCATGGGATCCTCTGCCACCACTGTATCAAGGTGCTGAACCATTTACACAGACCCAGCAGCAAGTGTTTGCAGCTTCCCCACCAGAATGGCATGAGTATGCAAGAATATGTTGGCTGTTAACCACAATACTGGACACAGCTGCAGTCACACTGTGTTCCCCAGGGCATCACTGCAAGCAAATATGTGTACCTGACAGCACTTGATTACATAAAACATCACAGTGTATAACAGTACATATCTCTGAATATCTCTGCTAACACCAGGGCCAAGTAGCAGAAGCAGCACAGACACAATTATCTACAGTAACCCACTATCCTTTGTCCATGTTGATGCCATATTGTCAACTGATTTACAGATATCCTGCAGAAAAAGTTTGTTATCTGTAGGTGTAGAACACAAAAGTCTGCACTGGAGTATAATCTACCTGGAATAGATTCACACATTCAATATTGAAGGTCATACTGGGCATGCTTCCACACTTAAGAAAATGAAGCCCATGTCTGGCAACAACAGTGGACCATATATATCTGACAGTCACAGATGTTAGTGCATACACTCCTCAGTATGCACCAGTCATGCTTTGCACACACATTGGATAGGAATACACACATATATCCAAGGACAACACACTATAATAGGCCAAAAGTACACATACAAAGATGTGTGGAAGAGCGTGACAGTAACAAAGAGCCTGCCATCATGAGGACTGTCCCACTCAGCACACATCCAATTGGCTAAAACCACATGATGTGCAAATGTTAATCACCATAGACATAGGCCTCTGGAATACCTCAACATTATAGTGTCTGTGGTGCTAGTGCTAGCTGTGGAACATGACTGTACAAGTCAGTACTCATCTAGCAGTAGTATACACATACCTGTGGAATATAAACCTGTGTGTGCCTGAGTGTGGTGTGTCTGCCTCTACATGAATGGGTTATGGCCCATGCACACACACTCTGCACTCCCCATTGCCCTACTATAGCCTGTTGATGTCTTCACCTTGAAATACACATTTGGGGAAAGAGTAGCCCAGTAATCTCTGTGGTGTGTCCTATAACTGCGTAATGCTGTAGTGTGATCTACTAGTTAGGTAGGGGTTCCATTCCCAGACATGGCAAGAGTGGATGTTTGTGTGTGAGCTTGTATGTCTGTATAGAGAAAAATGCTTTTGAGGCCATTCACAGTCACTACAATCTCCAGTGACTTTCACTGGCAAGCCTGCTGAGACATTCACTTTGAAATACACCTTTAGGGAAAAAATAGCCCAGTAATCCCTGTAGTGCATCCTATAACTGCATAATGCTGTGTGTGATATACTAGTTATATAGGAGTTCTATTTCCAAACATGGCAAGTGTGTGTGTTTGTATGCCTGTGTAGGGAGCAATGCTTTTGAGGCCATTCACATTCACTACAACCTCCAGTGCCCTTCTCTGGCAAGCCTGCTGATCTCATTCACTTTAAAATGCACCTTTGGGGTAGGAGTAGCCCAGTAATTTTTGTGGCGCGTCCTATAATTGTGTACTGTTGTAGTGTGATATACTAATTCGGTAGGAGTTCTATTCCCAGACATGACAAGTGTGGATGTTTGTGTGTTAGTGTGCATATTTGTTTGTCTGTGTAGGGAGCAATGCACTTTTGAGGCCATTCACAGTCACTACAAACTCCAGTGCCCTTCTTTGGCAAGCCTGCTGATGTCATTCACTTTGAAATACACCTCTGGAGTAGGAGTAGCCCAGTAATCTCTTTGAAGTGTCCTGTAACTGCGTAATGCTATTGTGTGATAAAAATGTTAGGTAGGCGTTCTATTACCAGACATGGCATGTGTGTGTGTGTTTGTCTGTCTAGGCAGCAATGCTTTTGAGGCCATTCACAGTCACTACAACCTTCAGTGCCCTTCTTTGGAAAGCCTGCTGATGTCATTCCCTTTGAAATACACCTCTGGGGAAGGAATAATCCAGTAATCTCCATGGCATGTCCTATAACTGCGTAATGCTGTAGTGTTATAAACTAGTTAGGTAGAAATTCTATTTCCAGACATGGCAAGTGTGAATGTTTGTGTGTGTTGGTTTGTCTGTGTAGGTAGCAATGCTTTTGAGGCCATTCACAGTCACTACAACCTCCAGTGCCCTTCTCTGGCAAGCCTGCTGATGTCATTCACTTTGAAATACACCTTTGGTGTAAGAGTAGCCCACTAATCTCTGTGGCATGGCCTTTAACTGCGCAATGTTGTAGTGTGATGCACTAGTTAGGTAGGAGTTCTATTCCCAGACATGGCAAATGTGGATGTTTGTGCATTTGCATGTGTGTTTGTATGTCTATGTAGGGAGCCATGCTTTTGAGGCCATTCACAGTCACTACAACCTCCAGTGCCCTTCTCTGGCAAACCTGCTGATCTCATTCACTTTGAAATACACCTTTGGGGTAGAACTAGCCCAGTAATCTCCATGGCGCATCCTATAACTGTGTAATTCTGTAGTGCACTATACAAGTTAAGTAGGAGTTCTATTCCCAGACATGGCAAGTGGGGATGTTTGTATGTCTGTGTAGGGAGCAATGCAAATCACTACAACCTCCAGTGCTCTCCTTTGACAAGCCTGCTGATGTCATTCACTTTGGAATACATCTTTGGGGAAGGAATAGCACAGTAATCTCCTTGGCACATTCTATAACTGCATAATGCTGTAGTGCTATAAACTAGTCACATAGGAGTTCTATTCCCAGGCATGGAAAGTGTGGATCTTTGTGTGTGTGTGTTTGTCTGTGTAGGGAGTAATGCTTTTGAGGCCATTCCCAGTCACTACAACCTCCAGTCCTCTTCTTTGGCAAGCTTGCTGATGCCATTCACTTTGAAAAACACCTTTGGGGAAGGAGTAGCTCAGTAATCTCTGTGCTGCATTCGATAACTGTGTAATGCTGTAGTGTGATAAACTAATTAAGTAGGAGTTCTATTCCCAGACATGGCAAGTGGGAAACTTTGCATGTGTGCAGGGAGCAGTGTTTTTCGGCCATTCAGTCACTACACACACCTATAAATGGAGAACATTGATAACTGTGCAGTAACAGAGACCTGATCCAAGCCTCCAGAGAGTACCCCTGCAATACCAGGTACAGCTCTCAACACACCTGTTGGCCACCCAAACAATAAAGGTGGAGGAGTGTCCATATTCACCAAGGATATTTACACCACCAGGCTACTTGCCCAACAGAATGTGTCTGATATACCCCCGGTGGAACTAACAGTGGGTTAGACTGCATTCCAAATTGTATAGCTTGCTACAGATGCCCCCAACTACAGCCTTTGAAACACACAGTGAAATATCATGATACAAGAAAACACCCAATACTGGGTGAGTTACATTACCCTGCTTTTAAATGGGAAAACTACTTGTGTACCAAAACTTTTGCCCAACGGTTCCATGGAAGTCATAATTACCAATGCCCTGGATCATGTAACCCATAGTCCCACCAGGAGCTCAAATATCCTAGACCTGGCCATTACCAACATGGGACATCAATGCTCCACAACTATAGTCACCCCATTAGTGGTCAGGTATGCCCATGAGCTAATCACCCTTAACATTGCCATCACACCCTAGTAAGGACACACTTCTGTAACACACATCTCCAAAGCCAATGTCACGCTAAACATGTCAGACGTGACTAACATCATGAAACCCATGCAGAAGAAAACTGAAAAAATAACTGCTGAATCATATATGAAGGCACTTTATAAGCCCATCCACTTGTGCATGAATCATACCATTTAATAGTGAACCAAGATGCTCCCCATCAAAGAAAAGGATGCCAATGTGGTGGCCCCCTGCCATAAACATACTGTACAACAAATGGAGGAAACTTGCAGAAATGGGGAACTTCCCAGGATGCAAAATACTCCCTTACCAGCTACAGTAGAAGGCAGAGACCCCCTCATAACATCCACCAAGACTAGTTATGAACATAATATAGCCACAGATGCCAAAGACAACTGCAAGCCGTTCCATAGCTATGCGAGGAATCTAAATGGCAGTGCTCAGAACTGCTGTGGGCTACAACAGGATGGTACTAAATCTACTCCTCCCAGGGATATTGCCAGTATCCTGGCAGATTGATTCAGTGTCAACTGCACCCCCTCCCAACCCCCACAGGGCCCATCTCCACATGGATAGATTGCCATATGCTGGTAATAATGGCCACATAGGTAAAAAGCACATTCTACAGATCTATGAAAACAGCAGCCATGGGACCAGTCAACATTCCAGGCTGTGTACGACATGAGCTACAAACTGCACTTGCATCTCACCTATGTGCAGTGTCTAATCATAGCCACACCTCAGGCTTTGTGCACACTGTGTGGCGCACAGCTACAGTTATCCCAGTCCACAAGGAGGGATCCACCTTGGATTCTGGGAACTACAGCCCCAGCAGTATGACATGCCTGCTCTGCAAAGCCATAGAATGTATTATCATGGAAATTAAAACAAAGGCATTGGCAACCTGCAAACTCTGGACTCTAATCAGGTTTGGTTTGTGAAGGGCCAATCATGTTGCCTCAACCTGAATGACAACTGTAAATCCATCTCCAGAGCTATGGATGAGGGTAAGGTGGTTCACACATCCTATCTGAACCTCGCCAAGCCCTTCAAAACCATCCCCCAGTCTGGAATCATAGATAAATGTATCATGATGGCCATTAATCCCAATTTCACCTGATGGGCTGCCAACTGCTGTACTGATACAACCCACACTGTAAATGTAGATGACACCAACCCGAGCCCCAGACAAGTGACAGTTGGAGAACCTTAGCGTTCAGTCATGGCACCACCCTTGTTCGGCATTTGCTGATCTGAAGTACAGTCCAACAGTAAGGGTCACAGGCAGACAAAGGTCGCAGATGACTGCAAACTGGGAGCTAATATTGAATCCCCACGTGATGTGGATATTCAACAGAAGGGCCTTACAGAAAGACATGCTTGGTGCCTGAGCCATGGCCTCAGGATCAATGCCAAGAAATATATAACTATCCCCAT
>NC_056741.1:500416293-500496293 GCF_019279795.1 Protopterus annectens
ATTGTGATCCATAAAATACTGACTCATTAACCACATGGAGAAAGGAGACCTGGACCTGCCTCCTCTGCAGGACCCATGTTAATCCGATCTCTGAGGTTTACTCATTGTCAGGTTTCACCAGAATGTGATGAATGATCCATGACATGATGTCACACATTTTTATGACTCCTGCTGTAATCAGCCTCACATATTACATGGTGCTGTACTATGAGCACCAGTACTCCTGAAGGGGAAATGCTGTGTACTATACCAAAACAACAGACCACATCCATGAACAGATGCTTAGTAGAATATAATGTATTTTAGTGTGCTAAATTATGTTATTTTATATTATATCTTACTTCCTAAGCTGCTGTCACATTTGTGATATGCACCACTGTCATGCCTAAGAGTGAATAGTAAAAATAAATGCATACTGATTAGGCACAACAGCAACAATAGGATCATTAAAATATTATGATGATCCCATTTAACAACCTCATAGTGTGGCATCAGTGAAGGGCGTGGTTCTGGTACCACAGTTGCTTGCACCATGGGGTACATTTTACCATTGAAAAGATTTTCTTTCTTTTTACTGCAGCACTGACATGCTTCTCAGCTGTGTATGCTGAGAAACATATCAGCAAGAAAAATGTGTGTGTGATTAGAGTTCAGTATGTTAGCATTCTCAGACCAGACCTTACACAGATGGTGTTGTGTTGTTAAACTATGTATGACCATCATGGTGTAGGCATTTACATGTGTTCTCCGTACTTGGAGTAGTATGGCTACACAATGGGATAAGAGTCCATTGCTATGATCCTATGATCCAATAAATGACCTTACCCCTTGTGAAATTTTTTCTATGAATAATATAGTATTCTATGCTATACAATATTTGTTAATAGTGCCCCAAGTTTAATAAATTATCATTGCTTCTATTAAAATTACAAGTCTTAATAAGACAAATACACACACTCACACACGCACACACACACACACACACACACACACACACACACACACACACACACACACACACACACACACACACACACACACACACACACACACATATATACACACACACACACACACACACATGCGCACGCGCACATGTGTGTGTGTGTGTGTGTATATGTGTGTGTGTGTGTGTGTGTGTGTGTGTGTGTGTGTGTGTGTGTGTGTGTGTGTGTGTGTGTGTGTGTGTGTGTGTGTGTGTATACAGTAAACTATCAGTTAACTAGTACCCATGGGGATTGGTAGATGCTGGCTAAGAGTAGTTTCTGGTTGCTTGAGAGTTACTATTAAAAATAGACCTGACAAATATTGTACCATATACTCTACCACTGTATGGATTGGATTTTAATACTGAAATACAGTAATTAAAAGTCTGTCTGTAATAATAATATTTTTTAACTTAGATTTCCAGTGGAAAGCATGTCACATGGAATGATTTTTAGTGGCATGCAGGGTGTATTGGAATTGAATAAACTGAATAGAGAGAGAGAGAGAGAGAGAGAGAGAGAGAGCAAATGCATGTATGAAAGCAGAAGCGACTGTGTGTGAGAGCTCGTAGAGGTGTATGAAAACTAAAAATAGTGTGTGTGAGAGATTGAAGAGAGAAAGAATGAGTGAATGCATGTATGAAAGCTGAAGAGACTGTGTGTGTGTGTGAGAGAGATTGGAGCGAGAATATGTAATCTGATGCAAACTGACTGAGTGAGTATGGAGCGAGTGTTGACATTTTAGTGATTTGACTTGTTTGGCTTGACTTGTTCTCAGGTTGGGGAGACAGGGAATTTAATTATATCTTCCTTTTTAATACTTTAAAACTCTAAAAACTTAGGTATGTTTCTGCAGGGGGAAAACAGAAAGTGCAACACATGAAAAACTGAATTGTTCATACTGTACTGTATCTGTTCGATCTTTTTCTGGTTGACTGAGTGTTCTGATTAATGGGAAGTTTACTGCATTGATATATATATATATATACATATATATATATATATATATATATATATATATATATATATATATATATATATATATATATATATATTGGCAATGGTAGAATAATTACTGGTGGAGAACTAAGATACTTGTAGGAGATATTTCATTTCATTTAATATGTTCATGAGTGGTGGAGCAAGGTGTGTGTCAGAAGTCTGCAGTCATAATGAATGAAAAGCCAAGGCAATGTGAATGCATTAGCTAAGGACTAAGTTTCTGAAACTGCGAGGTGGGATGTAGAAAAAATAGTTAAGGATGCAGATTATGCGAATATGGTGGCAGTGGAGATTTCTATATGCAGTCAGTATGTGCATGGCTGGCTTATTCTTTTTTATTGGAGTACATCAAAACTTTCCATCAGCACTAACTGTCCTGCTTGAAGTTTATTATAGCACAATTTTTTCCAGTTATACCAATTCTCCAGGCAGTATGTGAACATGTTCTGCAGTTACAGAAAGTGTATTTCCAATGGTGCACAAGTGCCTGTTAGCATTAATGAAAAGGGCTTTTAGGTTCTTGTTATTGCTGTTATTTATGGTCTTCATTCGCTAGCGTCTTCCCTTTGTTTTATCCCCCCCCATAGCATTATCAGCACTTTTTTGGTACTGTCTTACTTTCGTACATAATTTGCAGGATCACTTCCTGCTTAATGTGGCAATGTTTCTGAGTGGAGAAATCAACAGTATCAAAATTGCAATATTTTAAAAGTATAATATTACTGCTGTGTACTTCAAGTAAGGCTGTTGCATTAGTATTAAACATATATATATATATATATATAGACACACCTAAAGACATCCATTCATCTGTAATCCCACCATTGCCTTTAGAAAGACTCCAGCATGTATGGGGTTGTCCATTTTAGTCCTGTGTTGAGGCATCCTCTGTGAGTATCAGTGACAGTTCCTGCATTCACTTTCTTCCTGCATCCTACCTTTGCCATTATATCCTAGCTGACGGCCCTAGCTCACATGGGTTAATCCTCTGGATGAGTATACATAACAGTGATATCAGGTCAAGGAGAAAGTAAAAAAGCCAGGCTTCTGCAAAAGTCATCTCTACCCCTCTATCCACTACTATAGACTTGCAAATAAATGAATACTTATCATGCATACATACATACCTACATGCATGCATAATTATATCATACATTTATAACTAAATAAGCAAAGGGATGCAGAGGAGTGCATGTATGATGCAGAATAAGTGAATGTATAGAAATGTCTAGACTCTGCAGGTATGTTTTGAATATCACAGGAAGACTGCAGTGTTGTATGGCCATGCCTAGATATACATACCTATTATCTTCTAAAAGTCGTAGTCTGACCAGTATAAACCAGTGTGTGTGTGTGTGTGTGTGTGTGTGTGTGTGTGTGTGTGTGTGTGTGTGTGTGTGTGTGTGTGCATCCACAATGTTGTGCAGGACACAGTGTAAATCAATGTATAAGAACAAGTCAGTACTGATTCATATATAGTAGTATTACAATGTACTACATACAATCACATACCATTCCTAAACAGTACTAGTACACACACCTGAATCTCATACTAGTATAACATACTTTTCATGCTTGCAAAATATAATTACTAGGTGCAGAAATCTGGGGAAATACTATTCTCAGTTATAGTTAGCTTATTTTCTTATTAACCATGAGTACTTATTCCATACTTGTAGGTAAGATTATATGCATGCTTAACAGCATGACATGCGATACTATGAGAATCACCCTCTTTCCCCTTTGCCTTAATAAAATATTGTGATAGTGGCCTATGAGTACTGCTTTGTTATGGGGCACTGTAATGGGCAAATACCTCCAAATCAAATAAAGAAAGTATGTGTGTGTGCGTTTGTGTGTGTGTGTGTGTGTGTGTGTGTGTGTGTGTGTGTGTGTGTGTGTGTGTGTGTGTGTGTGTGTGTATGAGAGAGACTGTGTGTGTGTGTGTATATTACGGTGTTTGAAAGTGTAGTTACTTAAGCAATAACCCACACCTGGGTGTGGGTAATGCTGGATTTACCCACGGTTGGTGTGGTTTGGTCACAAGGGCGAAGCCAGAGTGGCCAAACAAACACAACCGTGGGTAAATCCAGCATTGTCCACACCCAGAAGTGAGTTATTGCTATTATATAATGACATTATTTAGGAAAAAAACTACTTACTTTTCTTAAATAATGGCATTGTATAATGCCTCCGTGCTGCCCTTCTGCAGCTGTCTGGTATTCTGCAGCAGTTCTGATGTACTACGCATGCGTATGCTTACGCAGTACATCAGAGCTGTGTGTGAAAGCAACGGAGAAAACAAGACCTCCGTTGCTTTTTAAAGGTTTCTCGCTATGTTAAATGAGTTTAACATAGCAAGATAGCTTTAAAAAAGCAACTGAGATCTTCCTTTCTCCGTCGCTTTTTTAAAAGCTGTCTCACTATGTTAAACTCGTTTAACATAGCGAGATTACAGCAACGAAGCTCTTCCATTCTCCGTTGCTGTAACAAAAAAAAAAAAAATACTTATAGTAATGGAAAAAGTCTGGGCGACCGGACCTTTTTCCATTAGTATATGTCTGATTTACAATGGGCACGCTGACCAATCAGCGTGCATGTTTTGGAATATTAATTGGCGGGTCATTGTATAATATATCATAATTTATACTGTGCCTATTTAAACATATGGTGTGTACCATGGCTTAGTGTCATATTCAAACTTCTAGGCTGTTGGAATTAATGAACTTAATACTTTGGTCTCAAAATAAGTTAATTTAGTAGCTTAATGTTTATAATCTCATACTGTATCTGAGACATTTATTTATGATTTATTCCTGGTATCTCTATTTGCATTCTACAAATATGATCTGATGTACTTATCTTTCCTATTCAATTTTTACTATGTATAATGACAAAACTTTAATTTGCTACAGTTTTGCTTTAATTTTTCACGGTATACCTTTTATGTAACCTGGATCTTTTCTCCTCAGGTATCTGCTGAAAAAGGGCTCCCTGCCCAGCCAGACTAACCCGGTTAACAAATGTCAAATAAATAAATAAATAATAAATAATGTTAATAAATGGCAACATGTTCTGAAAAACAAGCACATTCTCATTTATGACATACATGTATTATGTCCCACATAAGACTATTTGGAACATACTTAGACACATCACTGTGTCTAAGATTGCCACCAAGATCAGATTCTTATCATCAATTTAACTGTATTAGGTTGTATTCTTTATACCCTAGACTGAAGGTTATGCATAACTACTCAATATGCCTTTAGTTTTAATTGCAGATGATATGCTAATGTGACGCTTTCTTACCATCAGTCTTACACATATAACCACTTACATGGACACACACACACACACACACACACACACACACACACACACACACACACACACACACACACACACACACACACACACACACACACACACACACACACACACACACACACACACACACACACACACACACACACACACACACACACACACGTGCACTTGAGTGTTTAGTTATGTAACAACAATAAGGGAAACACATTTCCTTGTATTTCACACTTTTTGTTCTGTCCTTTTCCACATACCCAGTTACACACTTATCCTACCAATCAACCCACCAATCAACTAACCAAACATCCAACCAATTAACCACTAAGGAAACTAGGAAAAAATGTATAAATAAATAAATATAGCAATGTACATAGGATACCTGTGCCAACAGAGTTTTAAATATGCCTTCTGAAAATTTTCATAATACTGAAACTAGAATGTTATTCATTCCTCTATCTTTTTGCATTAATGACTACTGTGTAATTCTCACATTTATAAACAAATACCTCCTCTTTAATCATTACTTGCTTACTTCCTCATTGCTTAGGTGTCCCAGTTTATAATTATATTTGTAATGCTAACAATATTAACAATCTTCAAAACTTAATCACAAAATGATGAAGTAAGCATGTGACAGTGGCAAAAGGACTGCAGTATCAGTGCAGAGTGTCTCTGCCTTCCCTTAGTACCACCCCAAGACTGAATTAGCTGTGCATCTCAGTAAGGCATCATAATACAGCAGATTGCTCATAACAGTACCCAACACTATGCTATTGCCATAATTGTGAAAGATACCCACCACACCAGGAACAGGTAATGACATTCACTTAGATAAATAATTCCAGAATCTCATTACTTGCTCCTGGCATAGTTCGAACACTGCTGAAACAATCCCATACCACTGAAGTCTTCCAATGCTGGGTATCCCCAGTATTCTACCTGAATGTGAAAGCTGGCACTGTTGATATTTAGGAGTTCTGCAGTACTAGTCATGGCATATAGGTGGAACTGACAGTCCTAGTCTTTGCATGGTAACATAGTGTAAGTAGATGGCAGGTGTGAGAATGTATGCAGGACAGATGGAAATTTCTACCTGTATGCATTATCATTTATAAAAAAACAAAGAGGGTATACTCTTGTATTAGTCAGGCACAGCATAAAGTGCATCTGTGAAGCTCATTTCAGTTGTCCACTGTGTCTGAAGGAAATTAACTCATGGAAACAATAAGCATGCATGTGGTCCACAGAAGACACTTATTTTATTCACATTCTCCAGTAGCTACACCTGTATATTTGAGCCATAGCTCCCGACCTTCCATCTCCAAAATAAGGAATACTAGAACTCCTAATGTGGAACAAATGGGCAACATATGGAACATAAACAAACTGCTTACTAACAACTTCAACTAGGAAGGTCATATGATGGTTAAAATATGCTGATTTTACCTGTAAAATAGATCTTGTAATGAATTAATATGACTCATATCTATTTTATGGGTATCAGTCTCATTACACAGACCCTTTCAATATGGAACTTTGAGGAACATGAACTTTTAAGACACCAAATGACGTACTGCATGTTCCTTATAATAAGGTATGCTTGAGAAGCATGATTAATACTGCAAGCTACTGACCTTCCCCCGTCCACTGCACAGTCAGTTTGACAGCAGCATTTAATGTTATAACTGCCAAGACTATCATTGAGAACCTGATTCAATTTTTTATTATGGCGCAGGGTTTTGGGAATTCACATTGTCTTAGATGATTTGAAGCATACGTCTTTATTAAGTGAAAGTGCCTGTGGTAAAATATTACCCTAACCAGAAATTGTTTTGGAATCCAGCATGTATTTGAATACACTAGCAGTCATCATAGTGTTTTTAGGTACTTCTAAGAATAATCATGCCATAGTCTTGAGTTTGATTCATTTAGTCTCAACTTGCATACTTGACACATAAATCTAAAATAAAATTTATATTTTTAAACTTTATTTTGAACTTGCTGTAATTCCTTAGCCATTATATGGGTATTTCATCCTGAGAAGCAGTGTGCATTTTCAGCAGCTCATAACATTAGGCTGAAATAAGTAACACTTCTTAAAATGTACTTTTTTTACTTCCCATACCTAAAGTATAGTTCTATGTCTCTTTCTTATATAGTATTTTAATAAAACTGTCTTAAACTGCACAATTTGAACTAAATATTAAAAATACAAATTTGCTGCTTCCTTTTATACACATTTTAAAATTCTTGCATCTTCAATTTTAGATTGCCTTATGACCATTTAAATTAAATTTCCTAATCAAACATTTTGTCTTTAATCTTGACTTGCACTTTTATGGGGTCTATATTAGAACATCACAGTTTCAGAACTTCGAATGTTCTAATATCGAACCTTATTCAGCGAAAGCTGAAAATGTTGAAGCAACAGAAAACCAAATTTTTTCCTTGGGAAAGAATTCGGTTGTCCGTTTCTGTTGCTTCTGTATTTTCAGCACTGTGGGGGAAAGTTACGAGTCGGGTTCAGGTAAGTGTGCGAATGAGTGTGGGTTAGGTTCGTTAGGGTTAGGGTGCGGGTTAGGTATGTGTGCAATTGTGTGGACGTGAGGGTTAGGGCGGGTTAGGTGAGTTAGGGTTAGGGCACAGGTGAGGTGAGTGTGCGACAGTGACGGACCTTAGGATTAGGGTTTGGGTTAAGGTAACTTGATTGTTAGTTGTGTGTGTATAGTTTAGTGTAGGGTTAGGTGTAAAATTTTAGGTGTATGTGTGTGGATTGCTGTTTGTTTGGTGTGCTTGTGTTGTGTGTATGTGTTTTGGAACAGTTCTCTATGTTCGATGCTTTCAGCTTTTGCTGAATAGGGTTCGATATTAGAACATTCGAAGTTCTGAAACTTCAATGTTCTAATATAGACCCCTTTTATGATATCTGTACAGAATTTCCTTTCAAAGAAAAGGTAAAATTTATCTCTAACATGTAGAATAATTGTTAACAATTGTGAGGGCAATGAGACCACTTTAGTCTTAGGAAAGAAATGTTCACTGCCTTGGTAACCTTTTTACTCTTTCCCATGTAATACTCAGACCTCTCAACTGTCACTATTTTGGAGGAAGGTTCCTATTATCAGGCCTAATTTACAATGCCCCTATTTTTGGAAGTATGTCCCTATTTTTCAGGCTTGATTTATCCCTTCACACAATTTTCTGAATCCCCACATCCCATCTGATTTTTGAAGTGTCTTGTACAGAGAAAAAACTCACTACATGACCACCTTACTAGTGGCGCCAATAATTTTAAAGTAAGAGGACATGGATCTTACAACTACCTTTTCCAAATTCAAAAATAAATTAACTTATGTTGTCAAATTTGCAGTATATTTCATTAACATCTACAGATTTTACACTGACTTTAATAATGTGCTTATATTTTTCCGCGATTTTATCATTCTCTGTTTTTTAAACATGTTTCTCAGTAGAATCCCACATTTCTATTGGAAGCGGGAGGAGTTATGTGCCATTTGTTATTAAAATGTTCCATTACTTAGATGCCTAGATTTTTTGTTACTTGGATGCCCAGATTTTAAGCTAGATGTTCCTGATTTTTTTTTCATAGGCCTTTTTTCCATGGTGGTGCAGCGGTTAGCATTGCTGCCTCACAGCAAGAGGTTCTCCGGTTCGATTCTCGGCTAGGGTGCCTTCTGTGTAGAGCCTGCATGTCCTCCCTGTGGTCACGTGGGTTTCCTCCGGGTGCTCCAGTTTCCTCCCACATCCCAAAGTCATGCAGTAGGTGGATTGGATACTCTAAATTGGCCTTAGGTGTGAGTGTGTGCGTGTGTGTGCCTTCTGTGGAAGGTTGGGCGCTGGGCTGGCAAATCGACACTGTAAGACTCCACTGCCAATCATCAGCCGACAGAAGATCCGCTGTGGCGACCCCTAACTGGGAAAAGCTAAAAGAAGAAGAAGAATATCTGCAGTTTGCGAGGTTATGTCTTGCACATCTGAGGATTATAAGCCTGATTTATCAGTGGTAGGTTGAAGGCTGGATTAAAACTAGTTAAGATTCATATATCGTATTTGTCATTCTTTGGAGAATGACCTATATAGTTGTCCTTTGTAAAGGATTAGGCATAAAATCAGTTAGTATACAGACAAAGAAATATGGCAAGGTGCATTAGAAGTTTCCAGCATTAACCCTTTGTGCTATAACAGCAAAAGATTCTCTTTCTGATACTTACAACAAATGCATATAAATAAACTCAGATATGTTGTAGTTCACCTTTCTATGTTCACCAGTTTCTTGTCAGAAAAGCAATATGTACCTGAGTAATAATTATTGTCTTGGGGGGTTGCATTCCTGGATAAAAGTTAAAATTACAGAACTGCATATTAAAGTGTCTGCTCTTAATTATTAATGTATTGCTGGCCCAGTGCATGTAAGCTTTGCTTCAGAACTACACATCTGTCTGGCAAATTCAATATATGAGAGTATTTTAAATACTAATCAATTGAATGTTGTACTAAATGAAGTATTTATTCAATTATTTCTGGTGCAGTGCATGCATGCTTTGCTTCAGAATTACACACCTGTCTGGAAATTCATTACATGAAAATATTTTATATGCTTGTTAATAGAGAGAGTACACTAAAAGAGGTGTAAAGAAACAAAATGTGAACAGATATATTGAAACTCTTTTCTAACTGAAGATTTTCCTTTTGGCACCATTCACTGTTCACTAGAAAGTAAGTCTGATTTGGTACATATGATAATATGCAACAAAGCTAGTATCCTAAAAAAAAAACAGATCTTAATTTTAATACCTTCTCTCTCTACTGCTTTGCATTTGAATGACAAAAAGCTAGGTAGATCCAAAAGTTCATAAAAATAAACTCAGCAAAATAGCACATCGACAAACTCAATACTTACCTGCACTTCGAAGCTTCTTGTTTTGTAAGACAGAGATGATTACCAGGATATTGCCAATAATATCTGTAACTATAGTAAAACTCATCACACTGGCCTGAAGGATGGTAACAGCTGCAGATGTCCAATACGGTACTGGGTCTGTATGATTGCCTCCCTTCAGATCACTTTCACTGCAGCTTGTGTTACAGCCGTACCCATTGTCTGACATCATCTCTTTTTTATCTGTGGAAAAGAAACCTAAATATTGAACACAGTAAATAATTTCTGATGCAGTATACAAAGAATGCAGTTTAAAATGAAAAGCTCCAAGTAAGACAAAGATGACACAAATACTTTTCAAATGCAGTAATAACAATGGCTAAACTAAACTAAAATCAAAGTTAAACAAACATTTAATGAGCAATCTATTCATACTTTCATATGAAGATGCACTAAATATTTAGATAGCACAGTGATGTGTGCAGCATATTAATTAAATTCTCTGATTTTAAAGTAACTGAGATATGATTGTTGCTAGCAGTGGAGAAAAGAAAAAATAAAATGCAGATTATTTGTTCCACATTATATGTCAGACCATCTTAGCTCATGCTGATCTCCCATTAATGCACTTTTCATGTGCTCCTGGTTTACTTATCCTTGTATTCTCCTTTATGCAAAAATACTGATTCCCAGTGGAGTCCAAGGAGATATTTCCTAATGGAGACTCTTGTGTCAGAATTTCAGCACAAAGGAAATTAGCCTCCATTGAGCAAATAATCCCAATGGCACAGCAGAGTTGTGTTTCAATGTTTTTTCTTACACTTTTCGTATTTCTTCAAACTTGCTCACTTATACAATTGCATACTTGTTAAATGAAGTGAAAGTCTGAATATGAAAACTCATTTAAGGTCTGTATTTGTTCAGTATCCATGACCTGAGAGAAAAATTAGAAACAGTGTCTGTTTAATGAGAATTGTATTGTTCTACCCTGTGCAAATTGTCATGAAATAAATTTTGATTTTATATGCTAGATAATTTCTTAACTGTAAAAATTGCTCAGTGCTTCAAAATGTGATATTAGTCACCTTTAATATGCCACAAATCTTAAAATTCAGACTATTTCTACTTCCTTTTGCATCCACAACTAATCCAGCATAAGATGTATTCATCTTTGCAGACAGTATAAACAATACTAGCCTGGTTATTTTTTACTATTTGAGGGACTTAGCTGAAATATGTAGCTTATGCTCTAAGTCATGGTGTGGAGTATAGAGCATTTGCAGGTTTAGATAGCTGTTTAAAGTTAAAGGTGCATATAAATAATTATGGAGTCTATATACACGTGATGACACATTGAATAGCTTTACTTTTCTTCCGGAATAATAAGTGCATATATAAAATTAACCAATATCAGGTGTCAGTGTAGCTGATGATGATGATGATGATGATGATCCACTCTTGCATAATATTTTTACCTCTCAAACAATCTAATTCTTTAACACATACAGCATGTAGGGTGTAGAAGAGTGCAATATGCTCCAATAATTGTTTGTTTTGAAGTTAGGATAAAATATTGCTTAAGAAGAAATTAAAGACCAATCCTGCTTTTAGATTAATGGAAAATGAATCCCCCAAAATGTTTACCAACCTTTTAAATTAGAAGTATTTTTCTACCTAATGTTTTACTGATATATTTTATACTGAGATAGAATATATGTGGTAAGTTATTTGAATCTCAGGATATATAGTCTCACTTAGATTTCAGATTAATAAGAAATGCTTCTATACTGCTACTTACCTGATGACACTGTCAGATACAGAAGGATACCTGGATTTTTTTATGCAAGTAAACAAAACTGCTTGACCCATTATACAGTATCAGAAACTCAATATATAACAATTTTACCACCTATTCCAGGAAAACAGATTGCTATTTTCTCTAGCACTTCATCAGATCTTTTGCTTCATATGTCACTATTGAAAGGCAGTGCAGTCTTAGGGTATAATCATTCTGTTAATTCTTTAAACCAAAGTTTCATCTGCCTAAGTACATGGTAGTTCTTATCAATGCTGTCATCCCCATAACAATAAATTACAGGGGGATTGCACCTGTATCATCTCAAGCATTTCCTTAATTCCATCATATTTATATGATCTACCCGGCTGAAAAATATAATGAAATGAGAGGAATAAATAAATAGAAATGGATACAAAAACATTAGTGCTGTGTGTGGCATTTTGAGCCTCTTGATTGTATTATATATTATGACTCTCTAATTAGACTTAGAGAATCCACACTCATCAGAATAGCCAAGAACAGGGTGATTGGATGTGTGATATCACAAAAGTCTTAAAGGCCTTTAAACCAGACAAACCAGACAAGTATGGCCATAACCTATTCAATGCTCATATGGGAGCGAATGACCTGAGGCACTGCACCCAGAGAGACATGAAGAGAGACGTACTATGGGAGTGTTAGCAGCAGGAAAGATGGTCTATTTGAGTAGTATCATGCCTTCAAGAATGATGTCTAATATAAAGACAGAAAACTGGCTAAGAAGTTGATATCATTCTAAGGGCATGTGATATGTGTCAGCATCCACTATGTTATAATCATATTTGTCGAGTGTAAAGGGCCTTACACATTACAAATTCTTGCTCTTTTGCCAGGGGTGGCTTACAGCTCTCATACCAGGGTTTCTGTATATGGGATATAGCCTTTGCAGGGGTCTATATTATATCCTCGAAAGCCGACAATGTTGAAGCTGATATTGTCTAGACTAGAATAGCGAAAGCGCACAACACTGAATGTGTAAATGGAAATCTCCGTAAGGGGAGATTTCCACTTACTGAAATGTAGTGCAGTCTTGGGGTTGGTATATTTAAGTAGCAGTGGGTGTGGGGGTGAAGGGGGGCTTGCCTCTCTGCTTAAACCCATTAGGGTACTTTTTTCTTTTCTTTTTTTTTTTGTTGTTTTTATAAGTTCTATGTTTGAAGACATTGACCATATGGTGTCGACCATATGGTGTTCGATGTTTTCAACCATTGATCTTATAATATAGACCCCCTTTGCAGTAACAACATTGAGTCTGTAGTAGGGCATTCCTTCCTTCAAGCCCTCCAGCATCTCTGTTTGTCAGAAATACCAACATCTCACATCAAATTAGAGCTCCTGTTGATCCAATCCCCCACTAATAAATCCAACTATTACTTCACTGCTATCAACAGATAGGTTCATAAGTTCATAGATTCATACTAGGATGTCTGCCCTAGGGCATTTATAAGCCTAGCCAGAGTGTGTTTGGCTTTTGCCACCCATTTTAAATTAATTTTGCTATGCCCTTTTTTGAGGTTAGTATACTGTGCCTCTGTCTAACAGTGACACAGAAGTGATACCCGGGGCAAACCTACGATCTCCCATCCACTCATCAAGATTCCTCTTGAAGAGAGTCAATGAGGAACTCTGTATAACCTGGACTGGGATTTTATTCCAGAGTGAAGGAAGCCTCTGGGTTATGAAGCTGTCCCTCCAGCATGTCCTATTTATTTCAGTGCTGAGGTTCAAGTCTCTCAAGCGCGTAGCTCGATGGGATTTGGATTTTCTGAGGTGCAGCATGTCCATTAATTCTGGGTTGGACATGGCTTTATATGTCAGGCACAGATCGCTTCTGAGCAGGCAGTATGCCACTGAGTAGAGCTGGAGTTTCTTTAACCGGGCAGCATATGGCATCTGTTTGAGCCCTTTGATCCTCTTGGTGAGGTACTTTTGGGGTCTTTCCATTTGCTGCAGATGTCTGGTAAGGTACATCCCAAAAGGGGCATTGTACTCAATTATGGGCCTGATGAGGGATGAGTAAAGAGGCATGATGACCTCCCTGATCTAGATGTGAATCCTTCATGATTAGGTGGGCTATATAAAATGTTTTTCTAACCACTTTGGCGTGGTTGTCAAATGAGAGATTGTCAACTTGGGTCCCCAGGTCCCTAATTACTTCTTCTGTACTTAATGGATTACCACCTATGTGGTAATTTGTGGGCACTTTGTTTTTGCCAAAGGGGATGACTGTACACTTTTTGGCGTTTAGCTTGAGGCCATGGCTCTGGCACCAGTTGCCTGTTTCTATGAGGCCCTTTTGGAGGATGCTTGTGTTGGCTGGAGAGTCGATTATGGCGCCCAGTTTGCAGTCATCTGCGAACTTGGTCAGCCACAGTCCTTCCATGTTGGCCTGTACCTCCGAGAAATATATACCAAACAAGAGAGGTCCCAGGAATGAGCCTTGTGGGACGCCACTTGTAACTGGTTTGGAGTCTGACATGCCTCCAGCAATTCTAACCATGTGGGTTCTGTCCTTGAGCCAGTTTTCAACCCATCTAGTGACATAGGGGTTTATATTTAAGCTGGTGAGCTTATCTATAATGCCCGAGTGGGGTATTGTATCGAAGGCTTTTGCGAGGTCCAGGTAGGCTGTGTGGACCACCTTCCCCTCGTCAATGGCCTTGGTGACTGTTTCAAAGAAATCAACCAGGTTTAAGAGGCAGGATCTGCCCTTAACAAAGCCGAACTGGGTAGGATCCAGTGTCTGTAGGTCCCCAGTATCTTTATTTATGAGGTCCATGATGATCCTTTCCATAGCTTTGCAGACCAAGCTAGTCAGGCTTATGGGGCGATAGTTTCCAGGATCCGCTGAGGCACCACCTTTGTGGAGAGGGACCACTGTTGCTGTATGCCACTCTTTGGGTACAGATCCTGTAGTAAGTCTGAGATTGAACAGTAGTTTTAGGTTTGGGTTTAGCTCTTCTTGGAGTTCATGTAGGACGCAGCCTGGGACACCGTCTGGTCCCATTGATGCTGTGTTTTTTGCTTTGGAGAGGGCGGCTCTTACCTGAGCATCTGAGATGTCAGGGGGGCAGCACTCTGCTGAGATAGATATTTGCCCTTTTGTTGGGGAGGGGGGGGTTTGCACTGAACCTGTCAGCTAGGATGTTGGCAATGTCTGAGGGTTTGGTGTATTTTTTGTCATTTTGGACTAATTCTGAGCATATCTGGGAATTCCCACCCAGGTTCCTAACATAACTAAAGAAAGCCTTGTGATTATCCTTAGTGTCCTGTGCAATTTTTCTCTCGAAGCTGGCCTTAGACAATTTTATGAGTGCCTGTAGTTTTTTGCTAATACTGATCAGAGATGCCTTCCCTTTTTGGGATTTTGCTCTATCATGTAGTAGCTTCCTCCTTCTATTGTATAGTTTGTTTATGGCTAGGGTCCACCAGACAGGACGTCTGCCTTTGGAGGATTGGGTCTTGGTTTTATTTGGGATTGCATGATCCATGCATTCCTGAAGGTGTTCATAGAATGCGTTTATAAAGGATTCTGCGGTCTGGGCCGTATTTTCCACAGGCCCGGGGGCTTTGAAGGATTGCACCTTGGTTTTGTGGAGTGTGAAATTTGCTTTAGAGAAGTTTTTCACTGTGGTTTTCTGGGCAGGGGGTGGGGTCGGGATGTGAATATCCAGTGAGATTAGTTTATGGTCTGATCTTACCAGTGAGGGATACAATTCTGGACTGGAGCATAGAGTCCCCATGTTGGTGATGATCAGGTCCAGTATGTTTTCCCCTCTTGTGGGAGTGGTAACAAGTTGTTCCATAGCATTTGAGTTTATAAATTCTAAGAACCTTTGGGCTAGGGTGTTGGAGCTTGAGTAATGCTCCCAGTCTATGTTTGGGTAGTTGAAGTCACCCATTATAATGGTGTTTGGAGAGACCTTTATATTTTCCAGTGTTCTCAGGAAGGCTGAGTGGGGTTCCTGGGTTTGGGAGAGTGGTCTGTAGTAGGCTATAAACTGGAAGGCAGTTTTAACCACTGTTAGTTGCACATGGATAGTCTCTGATGCTTCGTGCTGTGCCACCAATCTGGAGGTGTGGGTATCTTTGACGAATATCGATACTCCCCCTCCTTTTGTGGTTCGGTCCATGTTTGGGGCCGAAAAGCATGGTATGATTTATAACCTGGTAGTGCTGGGGTGCTGTCGGGAGCCTTGAACCAGGTTTCTGTTACTGCACAGATATCGATGTTCTCCATGCTAAGGAGAGTTTTGAGTGCATGCATCTTGAGGTTTCGACTTCTGGCATTGAGTAGCATTACTCTTAATTTCTTATCCTTTGTGATACCTACGGAGGTGGGTTTGTCTTTTGAGCCTTGCCTAAAAACGGCACTATGAGGGTAGCAAGAGCCTTTGCTAATATGCAAAAGCCCAGGGGTGACTGGTGTAAGCCGTCCCTAACGAAGCATCGTGGCTTGTCGGGCATGTCATCCCAGGCTGACAGGCATTGGATCCCCTTTGAATGACACCAATACTTAAGACAATTGTTGAAATTGATCATCTTGTCTTCATATTGTGGCATCATTTTTGGTGAGGGTAAAATGCTACTCAAGGTCAGGGTCATACCGGCCTGGGCTACATGCTCAGAGTGCTCCTCTATGTCTCTTTTCATGTAGTCCAGGGAGGTACGTCTCAGGTCATTCACACCAGCATGGACAATGACTGAGTCATATTTGTACTTGCCTTGGAGTGACCTGAGTGCTTTTGTTATGTGGCGGATCCTAGCGCCTGACAGCCAGGTCACCGTGACCTTCTCCTTGTTCAGCCTGGTGAGTGGGACATCAGTGTGCCTGACGATAGAGTCACCTATTACAAGTGTATCAGGTGTGTTGTTCAGCCTTAAGGGCTGTGACTGTTCAGCACACTGGCTTTGTGAGCTATGTGTTGCATGTGTTTTGTTTTGGGGTAACGGTTGCTTGGGTGTCTGCTTTGGAGGTCTCTGCTGCTTAGGAAGATTTTTATTTAGAACCTCCGTGTATGTTTTTGTGTGTTTATGTGTTTGGTTTGCTGTCGTGGTAGGTCTATGTGAGACTGGAATTGTAGTGAGTGTGGTTTCCTTCTCCTCCTGACTGGTTACACCAGTACTGAGTTGAGAGAGCTTATCCTCCAGTTTGGCTATATGGTTGCATCTCTCACATGTGTTGGAATTTGTTGGGAGGAGGAGAGGGTTGTCTGTGTACATGAAGTAGTTGTAACATTGCCTCAAGATTCCCAGATTCACCAGCTGGACTGGAGAGGAGATTGACAACTGACCTTCGGACATGCTAGAATAGTATTGGGAATTTCTTTATAATTGAAAAAAGGGCCAATGGGAAGGTACTCAAGGGGAGTTTGTGAGGGTGTAGTGCTTTTAATTTTTTACTGCTGACTTATATAATTGCTTTAGTGAGCAAGTGCCAGGTAACTTAAATGCAATGTGTTACAGGTAACTTAAATGCAAAAATGACAAACAGTAACTTTCTTTCAAGTGAAACAAGGAAATAAGTACAGTAAGCAATGCAGATATCACTAGGGATCCACAGAAGCACTGAAAGGCCACGTTTTAGGTGGAATTAGCATTTCAGGGAAATAACAAGCAAACAAACAACAAGCATACAAACAAAGCTAGATTAAGCAGGCCTGGATCTAATATATGCTACAGCAAACAAGGTGTACCAATTTCAGTAAGAAACAGTTCAAATATGCAGGCACTATAAACTTTAACTAGAAATTCCCAGCTCAGAAGGGCAGAGGCCAGCCTCTCCTCCCAAGAGTGCAGACCACGAACCAAAGTTCCCCAAAGATCATAGAAATTACCATAACACCATTGAGGGGATTAAATGTCAAACCAAATACATTGTGCTAGGGATTTCAATTACCCAAGCATTAACTGGCACTCTTACACTTCATAAGATGGATATATGCTCAGCATTTCCTAGACTTTGTTAATTATGATGCTCTAGAGAGATTGTAACACTACCCACTAGAGACTCTACTAACCTTCTTTTATCTTTTAAACACCTTTATTAAATTATCACTTAAGACACAGGCAATTGTACATTAACAGAAAAGAAAACTACCATGTTAACATGTTTTCCCTTTTAAATACAATACACATCACATAGATTTTCTTTGCTACTACCACCAGTGCAACATTATAAAAAATTACTGAATTCTAGCCTTCCCTTAAACATCACTCCTCCTAAAGCTCTAAAAACCTTGACCCAGTCCTTACCAACCTAGCCCCTCCCTGTACTGCATCTCATGTCTCTTCATCTGTAGATAAATATGACCACGTCAGTCATCTTTTCTAAGAGGGACTTATTGTATTACCCCACCAATGAGACTGGCTTTAGGGAATTCAATAGGGCAAATGAGTTCAGCTTGTTATAGTCACAGAGTCATAGATTTTTTACTAGGCTAATGACCCAGGGGACCTTTCTCAGACTAGCAACGTTTTTCCCAAAAGAAAATGATGACCTGTATCCAAACAGGACATTAAGGGGCAAACATTTATAAGTTACCTCTGTCCATCAGGGACATTGGTGCTAGGTCCAGTGAACATTTTCAATTCCCCACCCAGTGGTTTAGGTTGCCCATAAAATGGGTAATAAATGAGCTCAGCCTCACATGGATGGGAAGCCTGTTGTATAGGAGGTACAGTCTCTGAGACACATATCTGTTTCTCCAGCATGTTCCGTTTAAGTCACAGACAAATTTCAGGTCCTTAGACCTTGTATTTCTGGTATTATTTGAGTTATGTATATGTAGGAGATTCATAAGTGTTAAAAATATATGCAAAATTCCCAACAATCCTCTACAAATCAACCCAAAAGAGAGGGTTGCCACATTCATCTGTGTCTTTTACCAACATCTAAACAGCAGCATAAAAACAGCAGCACCTGTCTACCCTAAATTTAATGGTAAGTTCAGAAATAAGCCTCTCTGGTGGAATCTTTGTATGATAAATTTTATAACAAAAGAAAGAAAATGATGAAAGTTCATGACAACTCCCCGCCCCCTATTCTCAGGATCATATTGAAACATGTCAGCAAGCAACTAAAGACTGCTATTTGAAAATGTAGAGCAGAGTGCAAGCCTACAAGTACAAGGTCTCTACAATAACAAAGGAAACTACAAATCCTTCATTAGTTATGTCAGGAAATTAAGCAATAATGCCAGACAATGCACTGAAATCATCTATAATATCAAATAGTCCAATATCAATGATATAATTAACATATTAGCAGTCATAGTAAGTGCTACCTTTACCCAACCTACTAAAATTGTTACCTGAATATCTGAAAATGTAATTTGCCCTGAAACTACCAAGATTTCCATGGTAACAGAAGATATACTAGACTGATTCTCATCACTCCCAGGTATGTAGTATGTGAACCTCTACCTAAAGATTTCAATCTCAGCCTATCCACAGGGTTTGTGCATGATGCTTGGAGAACAGCCACTGTGACTCCCCTTTGCAACTGTTGTCCCCCTACAGATCCAAGCAAATGTAGGCCCATCAGCCTTACCAGCCATATATGCAAAACCATAAAATGTATCGTAGCAGAACTCATTTATGCAAACACAGGTAACTTATCTGATCTAGCTCTCAATCAGCTTGGTTTTGTAAAGGACTGGCCCTGCCTCCTAGACCTAGTAAGCTTCTTTGAGAAAGTTACCGCGGCTGTGGACAGAAGTCAATTAGTGCATGCTGCTTATTTCAATCTGTCAAATGCATTTGGTACTATTCCCCATGTTAGTGTTGTTAAAAATTAAACAAGTGTAATGTAAATTCCTATCTTAATAACTGGACTGCAAACTGGATATCCAACAGATCCCAGGTTCTGAAAGTTGCTGGTACCCTCTCTAAATATAAAATTGGAACAAGTGGGGTACCACAAGGCCACTGCTGAGCCCTCTCCTGTTTGGCTTTTTTTTTTTTTGCAGGCATACATTCCAATAGTAGTTGGCCAAGCTTCTGATGACTGCAAGCTGGACACAGTCATACAGTCATCTAATGACACTAAACAGCTCCAGCAATGTACACTTACCTGCTGTATTGTTACCAATCTCAAGATAAATACAAAAAAATGTGCAGTGTAATAACATTAAGTAAGAAGTTGTTCCCACAGCATATGTTTTATATTGCACACATCTTCAGATAGACAAGGATGTAGGAGACCTGGTACTTATGTGGACAATTCTCTATCATTTGATCGTCACATTTCTACCGTAGTGAGGAAATTATTCTATCTGCCCATGTTGATTTTCAAGAGAATATCTGTATTCCATATAAATCATCCTGCCACTGAACTCTTCCCTTATCGGGCTCAAAAATGAATACAGTTCCCCTTTGGTAAGTATAAGTCAAAGGATATTGCTCAAGTAGAATGGCACTGAAGGTAACTTACCAAGAAAATCGAAGTTGAAAAATCTTTCCACGACCCTGATAGATTAGCACAACTCTGAGTTATACTCGGTAACTTATAGGCTACACTGAAGTGAACTGTGTCTTGCTTTTTGAGTGATGAAAGACCCCAATTAATATGACCTTATCTTTCTTTGCAACACCAGTGACTTTACAAACACTGACACTAGAGACATGAATCTGCATCACCAAATAAACAAGACTCACAGGAGAGATTGCTTCTTAAAGCAACATATTTCCAGCCTACAGAAGAAGTTAACACTATAGGTTAAACAAAGAACTACTTTGAGTTACTTTAAGTTAAGCTTTAGTGATTGGATGGGCAGACACAAATTTACATCAGGACTGCATGTACAGATCTGCTCGGTTTGGGAGGTAAGCACTATTAAGTGCTTGAAAAGGGAGGCACAAATGTCTAAGTCTGTCTACTTAAAAGTGTGTATGGCTAGGCAGGGGACCGGGGAAGTAAATATTCTGGGAAGAAATAGCCAGGGAATTGTTATGGCTAGGCTTGTATAGGCCCTAGGGCTGATAGCCTAGTACCACCATATGAACCTATGATCCCTGGGTTAGTGTTATTCCTGCATTCCTAAGCATGTAACACATGGAAATTTGTTCCACTTGTTCCTACTGTCTATATTCTACCATGCTTAACCTATTGTTCCCAAATGCTCACAAATCTGAACTCCTCCCTACTTACCAAATTTGAATCAACCTACCAGAAAATAGCTAGATTTGCAGCTCAACAAACATATAAATCTCACCACTGTTTCTCCCTAAAATACCTGAAATGGCTCGCACTACCCCACCTGTCCCTACAATCTTAACCTCACCTATCCCTACAATCTCAACTCCATATCATACACTCCAGCCTATATCAGCCTGATTTCTGCCAAAGTCTATATTCTCTCATCTCTCACTACTCCCCTACCAGACTTCTCAAAAGCTCAACCCAAGACCTACTAAAAATCCATAAACCCAAATCAAACATAGGGTGTAACTTATATAGCTACCATCCCTTTACGGCTTGGAACAAACTCCCACTAGAAATAAGGTCCCTGACTCACCCCAAACAATTTTAAGCAAGCAACCAAAGACCACTTTAAAAAACACTGGTCCTGCCATTGCACTCACCCTCCCTGATTATTATCCACCTTTTATAGTACAGTCAAACTAATTTACAAAAACTTACCATTAACTATGTCATCCTATGCTTCTGATGCAACCTCCAAAGCTTCTTCTATAGTCTGCTCCCTGAAATTCTTATGTAACCCTTTAAGTTTCTGCTACTCTGCAGACAAACCTTATATTTACTCAACTCTCTTTTTAAACCAAAACTTACAACTTATTCTACGTTTTTAACATTCTTTCTTGTTTATAGTACTATTTTATCTGTGAACAATATGCATGTATGTAGCTTACATATTTTAACTACCAAATTTCTCTGTTGCTATTTTTATTGAAATATATCTGTATTGCTATTTTTATTGCATTGTATATATTTGGAGCTTTTCTCCCCAGGCTTCCGCTGAAAAGGGGGAATAGTTCAGCCGGACACTCCCGGTCAACAAATGTAAAATAAATAATAAATAAGGAGCCATTTAGAGGCTTTACTCAATTATAAAAGACAAAAACCTGAAAAGATGAAGGCCAGGATTCACTAATCCTCCGTGTAAGACTAACTAAGTCTTACATGGACACTGCAGTCTAAAAGTATGATGTCAACGAGTCATGCATATTCATGAGGGCACGCTGACTCGGAGCATGCAAGAGTGCAGGGGGTGTGTCAGACTGCCGAGCAGTCCAAATATCCACGCCCCTGCAAGTGCCTAAACAGCAAATGTCAACTGAAATGAGCGAGTCCGCTCAAATGTCTACATACCCAACACTACACTCCCCCACATTCTAAATACCTGTACAAGTTTAAAATGTAAAGTTTCCTTTTTTTTTATTATTCCCGATATAGCTGCCCGTATTTGCATGTGTATGCGTGGGTCTGCCCATTGCTTAGCAGGGAAACTGATGTCACTGAGCATGATAGTGATAATGATGATAGGTGTGTTGAGGCACAGGCATGTTTGCCAGGGTCTGTCGTTGAGCCAACAATCGACAGTACACAAGTGTCCACCCCATCCATGCACACAGTCATACTTCCAAATCATCCATCACCAATGCCCTTAGCTGAGGGACAGCGTACAGCCAGCATTGGCCAGGACAGTGTGGTATCTATGGCACATGCATCCCAACACAGTAGCCATACCCAGATGTCTGGAAGGGTACCACATAGGCAGATGTCCAGGGGTTCTCGTCAGAGCACTGCTGGCCATCATGCCACTGGCAGATGTGCCACAGGTCTTACAACTCACGCATGTTCCAAGCTGTCATGGAGGCACAGGCATGTATGGAATGGTACACCAGACAGGGACTAAGGACACAGAGGGCACATAACACCGCTTTAAATGACAGTATCCATGACCTAGCAGGTGCCATCTATAATTACACTGAGGATCATGGATAGACATTGGGGTGAGACATTAGATGTCCTCCGCAATGTCATGTCCATGTGTCAGGATAGTGCGGGATGGGTGAGACATCGACGTGGATGTATGCCAGCAACATCAGCAGCTGGCAGTCGCCGCGGACATCCCTCAAGTCACAGCCGCTCCCTTAGTGCCAGTACCAGCCCCAGCAATGTTGGGGGTGGGCTGTCCATAGACCATCCTAGAAGACCACGTGCACATGGCTTCGGACAGTCACAGCAGGGACCTGGCTCCAATGTACATCCATCTACCTCTGGGGATAGTACTCAGTCAGGCTTAGTACCTGACAGTGTCAGTAGCACCCCTGCCAGGCATAGGTACCATATCCATGGCCAGAGACGGTGATCTGTAAAGCCTGGCAGGTACAGTCTGTGGCTGTCCCACAGATACCCATGTATGGCAGCCACATGGTGGAACTGTGTGCATGCAGACACACACACACACACACACACACACACACATAAACAAGACACCTAGGGCTACCACATACACACACACACATTACATCAACATTGGCTGATAGCAATACTCTTGGCCCTCACACACGCACACACACACACACACACACACACACACACACACACACACACACACACACACACATGTCAATTGAATGGCTCACTGTAGGCCTCTGGCAAACCAACAACACACCCTGTGCATATGATGAATCCTGTGCCACCTCCTGTCATCTGTGACATCGATGCAGGAACAGGCTACCATGGTTCTGATGCACAGGGTGACTTTATAGCAGTATAGCAATGTTAGCATGTTGTTAGCAGTGGAGTGTAATGATATGCTTGACGGTGTAGCTGAGCAGGCATGATGCATGTAAGTTATAATTGTCAATGTAGTAATGTTTACACCAGTGTTAGTTCCAATAGTGTATTGTCCACCCATATGTCACTTGGCTGATGTGTGTAGTATTAGCAGCATGTGTTAGAGAGTGGACAGTATGTGTGGGATGTGTGTGGCACAGATTTGCAGGTGTACATTTGTGAACATGGTGGAGGTGCACTGTCTGCATGTACGTGCATAGTGGACAAATGGGCAGGGTGACATGCCCTGTATTACACAGTAACACTCCATAGTCTTGATTGGTGGCCAGTATGCATTGTACTACACACATTTCGGAACTTGACTACACATGTGTATATGACATGGTTTGACATTGTGCTGTGGGTGATACTGTTACTATCTGTCATTGTTTTGCATTCTGGTAGTTTACACAACTTCAACAGCCTGACCATAACCAATCATTAGATGATGTCTTGACAACTGACACACAGTAACATTTGGACACTTCAGGTACTATACTATGCCAGTAACCAGTGGTATTCACTGCACCCATTACTGGGACCACTCCTGTTTGGCATCTAGCTCTCTTAGGTACAAGCAATCACAGTAGGGATATGTCCGTCCATGTGTGGTAATGCATACTGTTGCCTATAATGCATTCTCCAGATGACACGCACATCCTCCACAAGGGTATCACACAGACAGATCCCTGTTGTCAAACCCATGCTGTAAAGCTATAAGCCAACCAAAGCATAGTCATCCACCTTTACGGAACATAGTATCCCCACAGTACCACATAGGTAGTAGCCACCAACATGAAGAACAGGTACCGATGTGTACATGCAACCAAGTGGTATGTCATCTCTCCTTTGATAATCACATTTCCAAAGGTATGTTTAAATCCCTTGGTGGATCACATAAGCAATAAGGCGTCTGCATGCATATCCACAAAGGTTGTTGTACACCTATAATGAATAGCCATCATTGATAGACCCTGCTGTGTTTGAACATGTCTGACATCTACCTCGGCCATAAACCCTCACTCACACAACTCTATAGAAGCCATAATGAGTGTGTGTGACACAATTGACCTAGGCCAGGGATCACTGCAGTGGCTGGCCTTGTCACAAGCATACAGATGTGACCTAAGGTCTGGAAAGCAGCAGCACACTCCTGAAATGATGGCAGATGTGTTCTTTGAGAAAGCAGGGTTTCCACACATGCAATAATTGAGGTCACATGTACGTATATGTATTGGCCACACAGCTACCCACATGTGCAATGCACATACTGGTGTCATACTGATATGCCATACAGTAGTAAAAGCAAAACCCACAACCCATTGACCAACAGCGTCACACACACACACACACTTGTCACGTGCAGGAATCAAATCCCTACCTAACTGCTTTATGTTATTACAGGAGTATGCATTTACACAACACGCTATACACATTACTGTGAGTTCTTTTTTCCACAGGTATATTTGTAGGGTGGTGACGTCATCAGACCTGACAAAGATTAGTATACCACTTTTAAGGTGTTTGACTACTCTCCAAAATGTTTGCTTTTTCGCAAGTAGATCACACACAAACGCTTGTCAAATGTAGGATTCAAACCCCTACCTAACTGGTTTTTGATACTACAGGAGCACACATTTACATGACATGCTATACATATTACTGTGAGTTTTCTTTTCCACAGGTATATTTGTAGGATGGTGACATCATCAGACCTGACAAAGATTAATATACCACTTTTAAGGTGTTTGAGTACTTTCCAAAAAGGTTGCTCCTCAGACCTGACAAAGATTAGTATACCACTTTTAAGGTGTTTGAGTACTCTACAAAAAGGTTGCTCTTCTCCAAGGAGATCACACACTTGTCAAGTGCAGGATTCAAACCCCTACCTAATTGCTTGATGTTATTAGAGAAGTATGCACTTACACGACGTGCTATACACTTTACTGTGAGTGCTTTTTCCCACAGGTATATTTGTAGGATGGTGACGTCAACAGACCTGACAAAGATTAGTATACCACTTTTAAGGTGTTTGAGTACTCTACAAAAAGGTTTCGCCTCTCCAAAGAGATCACACACAAACAAACACTTGTCAAGTTCAGGATTCAAACCCCTACCTAACTGCTTTATGTCACTACAGGAGTACGCATTTACACAACAAGCTATACACATTAACGTGAGTTCTCTTTTCCACAGGTATATTTGTAGGATGGTGACATCATTAGACTAGACAAAGTGGGTTACATTAGGTGACATTGGGTGGGCTACATAGAATGAATGTCTAAACACTTTGGCCATATGATCATCAAAGGAGAGTTCACTATCTAACTGTGTCCCCAGGGCCTTCATGACTTTCTCCTTGTATACTGGAGTGCCACCTATGTGGTCATTTGTTTGCACTTTGTTTTAGCCAAAGGGGATGACTATGCATTCCTTGGCATTCTTGTTGGGGCATTGTTTTGACACCAGGTATCTGTTTCTGTAAGCCCCATTCTGGAGGATGTGTGTGTCAGCCATAGAGTCGATTATGGGCCACAGTTAGCAGTCATCTGCAAACCTGTTCAGCCATACTCCTCCCATGCTTGCCTGTACCTCTGAGCAGTGTCTATTGAACAGGTGGGGTCCCAGGACCAAGACCTATGGGATGCCATTTGTGACTATCTTAGAGTCAGACATGGCACCTGCAACTCTAAACATGTGTGTTTGATCTGAGAGCCACTAGGCCACACATCCTGTGACATAGCTGCTTATGTTCAGGCTGGTAAGTGTGTCCATGTTGACAGAGTGGGGAATGGTGTGAAAAGTCCTTAGTGAGGTCCAGGTGGGCTGTGTGGACTACTTTCACCTCCATCTATGTCCTTGGTGACTGTTTGAAGTAAGTCAACTATGTTTAGGAGGCAGGATCTGCCTTTAACAAGGCAAGATTGTGTAGAGTCCAGTGTCTGGAGGTCCCCAATCTCTCTGTTTATGGGTTCCATGACAATTTGCTCAATAGCTTTGTAGACCAGGCTGCGTAGACATATAGTGCAATGGTTTCCAGGTTCTGTTGTGGCACCTCCTTTGTGGAGCTGGATGACTGTTAGTGTATGCCATTCTTTGTGTACATACTCTGTGATACGATTGAGTCTGGGCAGTGAATGTAGGTGAGGGTGTAGTTCCTTTTGGGCCTAGTGTAAGATGCAGCCTGGGACACCATTCAGTCCCATTGATGCTGTGTACTTGACTTTGGAGAGGGCTGTCTTTATCTGCATGTCCATGACGTCTGGGGCTCTGCATCCTTCTGTGATGGACATAGGCCCTTTTGGGGGTGATGGGGGGGGGAGTTTACACTGAACTTGCCCCCCAGGATGTGGCCAATGAAAGTTGGTTCAGTGTATTCCTTGCCATTTGTCAGTAGCTGACAGCATATTTGAAAGTTAACACATACATGTCTGGTATAGCTACCTCAGGCTTTGTGGTTGTTATTCTTACAGTCTTTGGCAATTTGTCTTTTGACAGTGTCCTTGAATTATTTTATGAGCGATCATTGCTTCTTCCTAATAATGATCAGTGATGCCTTTCCTTTAGTGAAGTTGGCTCTATCTGGTGTTAGTTTCCTCCTTCTGTTGTCTAGCTTATTTATGGCCAATGACCACCAGATTGTTTTCTTATTTTTGGAGGAGTGCATCTTAGTTTTATTTGTGATGTCTCGATCCATGCATCCCTGTAGATGCTCACAGGATGCACATGTAACTGATTTGGCAGATTGTATGCCATTATCCTATAGCAAGAGGTCTTTGGAACTTTCCACTTTTGTCTTGGGACGTGTGCAGTTTGCTTTTGAAAATGTCTTCACGGTGGTTTCATTGGGTGGGGAGAGATGTGAATGTCCAGTGTGAGTACTTTATGATCTGATATTACCAGCGAGAGTTTTATCTCTGTTGTGGAACACTGGTACCCCATGTTGGTGATGATCATGTCCAGTATGGTGTCACCTCTAGTGGCCATGGTGACCAGCTTTTCCAGGGTATTAAAGCTTATAAACTGTGGGAAACATTAGGCAAAGGACGTTGTACACAAGTAATTCTCCCACTCAATGTTTGGGTAGTTGTAATCACCTCATATAATGGTGTTTGATAGGACCTTGATATTTTCCACTGTTCTCAGGAATACTGAGTGAGGTTCCTGTGACAAGGTAGGTGATCTTTAGTAGGCTACAATCTGATGAGCAGATTTGCCCAATCTTAGCTGCACTTGCATGGTCTCCAAGGCCTCATGCTGTGCCACTAACCTGAAGGTGTGGGTATCCATAAGGTAAATGTGTACACCCCTTCCTTTTGTATTTCACTCATGGTTTTGGGTCCAAAAGTCAGAGGGATTGTGAGTGTTTTACATGGAGCATGTCCAACAGCTCTGCGTTTGACATAGCTTTGTATATTAGGCAGTGAACACATCTGAGTAGGTGATATGCAAGGGAGTACTCATGGAGCATTTTGAGATAGTCTGTGTATGGCATGTATTTCAGGCTGCTAATGCTCTTTGTGGGGTATTTCTGCAGGCTTTCCAGTTGTTGTAGTTGGCTTGTGAGGTACATAACAAATGTGGCATTGTTCTCTATTATAGTTCTAGTGAGTGATGAGTAGTGGGGAACAATGTCCTCTTCTATTCTGCATGAGACATATTTTGTGATGAGGTGTGCAACATAGCAGGGTTTCCTGACTACTGTGGGGATGTGATTATCACCGTTGTGTCCAGTGTCCACCTTTGACCCAAAGTCTCTTGTCACACTTTCAGTGTTAAGTATACTACCGCCTATGTTGTCGTTCTTGGCTACGGAGTTTTTAAAAAAGGGGATGACAATGCACCTTTTGGCATTGGGCTGGAGCCCGTGGCTTTGACAACAGCCATCTGACTGTCTCAGTGAGGCCCCTTTGTAGGATGTCCACATCTTTAGTGTTTACAATTATGGTTCCTAGTTTGCAGTCCTCTGGAAACTTCAGTAGCCACAGACCTTCCATGTCAAAAGTTTACTTCAGGGAAGTAGATACCAGACAGGACAGGACCCAGGACTGAACCCTGTGGTACTTCACTTGTCTCTGGTCCAAAGCTGTACTTGGTGTCTGCTACTTTCACAGTGTGTGTTCTGTCAGTTAGCCAGTTGGCAACCCATCTTGTGACATAGCAATGTATACCTAGTTTAGTAGGTTTATCTATAATTCCCGAGTAGGGGATGGTGTTGAAAGCCGTGGCAAGATCTACAAAGGCTGTGTGAACCACCTTACCCTTGTCTACAGTTCTGGTGACTGCTTCAATGATGTCTATCAGGTTTAGGAGACATGATCTGCCTTTTACAAACCCAACATGGTTGTGGTCCAGAGTTTGGAGATTACCAATGTCTTTTTTTATAAGTTATATGATGATACATTCCATGGCCTTGCAGAGCAGGCTCATCAGGCTAATGGGGCGCTAGTTCCTGGTGTCCATGGTGGCTCCCCCCTTGTGTAGTAGGATAACCATCGCTGTGCCCCATTCAGCAGGCACAAAGCCTGAGGTGAGGCTATGACTTAACATGGTAGGTAGGTGTGGTGCCTGTTTGTTCTGTAGTTTGTGTAGAACACAGCCTGGGATGTTATCTGGTCCCATGGATGCTGTGTTCCTGGCTTTGGAGAGTGTGTTTTACCTGTGCAGCTGTGATGACAGCAACTTTGCAGTCTTCCATTATAGAGATGTGCTCTTTCATGGGTGAGAGGGGGGTAAAGTTAGCACTGATCCTATCTGCCAGGATGTTGGCAATATCAGTTGGATCTGTATATTCAATGCCATTGTGCTGTAACTCAGAGCAGATCTGAGTGTTGCCACTGAGATTCTTGACATAGCCATAGAATGCTTTGTGGTTGTCTTTATGATCAGTGACAATTTTGTTTTCAGAACCAGCTTTGGAGGATTTCATCATGGATCACAGCTTCTTACTGATGTTGAACATGGAGCTCCTCCCCTCATGTGATTATACCTTTTTTTGCAACAGTGTTTTCCTTCTGTTGTGCAGTTTGTTTATGGCAGGGGAACACCAGATTGGCTTGCTTTTCTTGGAGGATAGTGTCTTGGTTCTGTTTGGGATAGCATGATGCATGCAGTCATGTATGCGCTTATAAAGTTCAATTGTGAAAGATTCAGTAGTTGTACCTGTATTGTCCATCTGCATGGGTGTCATGCAGTTCAGCACTTCTGTCTTAAGTAGCATGCAGTTGGCTTTGGAGACATTTATTAACATGGTTTCCTTAATGGGGGTGTGGGTCCAGGATGTGGATATGTAGGGTAATTAGCTTATAGTCAGATGGGACCAATGAGGCGCTGACGTCAGGTGTGGAACACCAGTCACGCAGGACAAACCAAACCCCGTAAGCAACACAAATAACCACAAAGTGAGCTAAATGCTACTCATTGCCAGAAGTCTCAGCCTCAAGATGCACACACTTGAGGCACTTCTCATTATGGAGAATATTGATATCTGTGCAGTATCAGTAACCTAGTTCAAGGCTCCAGACAGCACACCAGCACTACCAGGATACTACTCATTCCATACCTTCCAGCATCAGAACCTGAATCATAGCACATAGGGTGAGGATGTATCCATATTCACCAGGGATACCTACACCTCTCTCTACATGCTCTCTACAGGATATGCGCCCATAGAATGTTGCACATCAATGTTCTACACACTCCACAGGTGTGGGGCCACAAAAAGCCCTTGGCATTCATGCTCTATGAGCCTGACAAGTGTGTTCTGCAAGGCAATGAAGACAATCATAATGGAAGTAAACAATACAGAGATTGGTAACCTTCACACGGTTGAGCACACCCAGTTTGGCTTTGTCAAATGCAGACCACGCCTCCTGAACTGGGAGGATTTGTTTGACAGTTACCCAGGCTACAGGTGATTGAAATGAGCTCCACACAGCCTACCTATACCTCGCTAAGGCCTTTGACACCATTCCCCAGTCAGGTATCACAGATGAACCCACCAACCTGGCCATGAATCCATACATCACAAAATGGATTGCAAACTGGCTCACAGATAGATCCCAGACATTAAGAGTTGCTGGCTAAATGTCAGACTCTACACCGGTAAAAACTGGTGTCCCCCAGGGTTCAGTCTTGGGGTCCCTCCTGTTTGGTATAGACTTCTCAAATGTACATGCCAACACAGGAGAGTTGTGGTTGACTAAGTTTGCTGGGAACTGTAAAGTGTTTGCCATAATAGATTCCCCGGTAGACAGACATATTCTCTAGAAGGGACTCTATGAGACAGATGTGGGGTGTCAGGATCATGGCCTCAAGCTCACTGTGGAGGATTGTATAGGGATCCTCTTTGTTGAAAACAAAATACCCACAGACCACCACATGGGTGTTACCCCCTTGATAATGACAAGGTTCTAAGTGATCTGGGGACACATGTACATAGTCATCTTTCCTTTGACAACCATGTTGCCAAAGTGATTGGAAGATCCTATGTGGCCCACCTAATTTACAAAGGGTTTGCATCAGGATCCAAAGAGGTAGTGTTGGCACTCTACTCTTACATCATCAGACCCATCATTGAGTACAGTGCACCATTATGAATGTACTCGACTTAGCATATCCAGCAGCTGTAGAGACCATATATGTACCTCACCAAGAGGATTACTGGCCTCAAACAGTTGTGTTATGCAACACAACTGGTAAAACTAAATCTGTTCTTCGTTGCGTACCGCCTACTCAGAGGCACACTTTGCCTAACATACAGAGCCATGTCCAACACATAACTGTTGAACATGCTCCATCTACACATAACAACATTAAGTCACCCTACACATTACAGGGATATGAACCTCATCAGAACAATGAATACAACATGCTGGTGGGATAGAGTACTATCCCAGACACTTGCCTTAATGTGGAACAGAGTCCCAATGTACATCAGACAGAACCCCTCGCTGACACTCTTCAGTTGGAACCTTGATGAGTGGATGGGAAACAGACAATTCATGCCAGACATCACATCAGCAGCCCCACTAGAAAGGGGCTTAGGGTACTAACTATTAGAACTAGGCCTTGGGAGACTACCCAATGGTGTGGTGGAAGCTGCACAACTTGCGTAGGCTGATATATGCCTTCATGGAGATAGTCTACTACATACCTATGAACCTATGTGACAGGTACATGTCTACAGATAGTAGATGTGTACTTCATTGTACAGTCATGTTGCACAGCAGGCACATGGACCACATACACTGTAATGCTTACAGATACTGGTGGCTGTTATGTACAGTGGGAGAGATGTGCACCTCATGTCTTTCATGCCATTGGGATGTGTGCTGGGTGGGACAGTCCTGGATGGCTCCCTGTCATGGTTACCCTTTTACACACATCTCTGCCCATCCATCTTTGGCTTACTATACTGTGTTCCCCCTATATATATATATATAGGTACATAGGTAGGTAATAGACTATCTGCCTGAAGGCATATGTTAGTATGACCAGAGTGTGCAGCTATCACCACACATGGGGTTAGTTCCCTAGGCCTAAGTGTAGTAGAGCTGATGAAGTGATCCATGGTGTGACAGTTCAGTTTCACATACACTCATCAGGGCTCCTCTGGAAGTGTGTCAATGAGGGTCTCAGCTTAATGTCAGTTGGGAGCCTGTTCCAAAGCAAGAGATGTCTGTGAGTTAGTAATGTATCCCTCCAACATGTTCTATTTAATGTTGTGATGATGATATCCATAGAGCATGTGGTACAGTGAGCTCGGGTTTACTTCAGATAGCGCATGTACATCAGTTCTGCATTGGACATGGACCTGTCTACTGGGCAGAGATCTCCTGAGTAGACAGTATGCAACAGAGAACAGATTGAGTTAATTTCAGTCTTGTTGCATGGGGCACCTGTTTGAGGCCAGTAATCCTCTTGTTGAGGTACTTCACTGGTCTTTCCAGCTGCTGAGGGTGCATAGTCAGATTCATCGCAAGTGTGTTGTGGTACTCTCTGATGGGTCTGATGACTGATGTGTGGAGGGAACCTCCTTTGAACTACATGCAAAGACTTTGGCAGTTTGTGGGAACACATAGCATGATTTTCTAACCACTTTGTGAATATGTTTCTGGAAGTGGAGATGACTATCCACATGTGTCCAAAGATCCCTTATTATCACCTGCATATTTAGGGCGTTGGCACCTATGTGGTAATTGTATGACTGTAGCTTGAGGCCATGAATTTTACACCACATATGTCTGACTCTTTTTAAGGATGTCTCTGTTGTCCCAAATATTGATTATGACAACTTTTTTGCAGTCATCCACAAACTTTGCTAAACATAGCCCTTGTGTGTTTGACTGTATTTCTGAAAAGTATACACTGGACAGGAGGGGTCCCGGGACTGATCCATGGGGGACAGCAGTTGTTACCAGCTTGAACAGGAGACCACAATTGTTACCTTGTGGGATCTATCTGTGCCCCAGTTGGCAATCCATCAGATGACATACATATTTATGCACTGGTTGTTGATTTTGTGGATACAACATATGTCTGTGATGTTGGAAAAGGGCTTTTCAAGGTCTATGTGGGATGTGTGTAGCTCATTTCATTGATGTATGTCCTGGGTGACTGCCTTGAAAACAGTCTATCGGATTTGGGAACCATTATCTGCCCCTGTCCAAACCGAAATTGGTAGGGTTGGGTGTTTGTAGGCTCATAATAGCTCTGTTTATGAGTTCCATCATGATGGACTCAATGGCCTTGCAGACCAGGCTTAATAGGCTTATAAGACAATAGTTCCTATGGTCTGTTGTGCAACAACACTTGTGGAGTGTGCCACATTTTGCTGTAACGCATTCAACAGTTTCATATCCTGTACAGAGTGTAAGTCTCAACAGACTGTTCAGGTGCAGGGTCTGCTTGTTCTGGAGTTTACATATGACACAGCTAGGGAAACCATGTCATCCCATAGACGCCATGCTTTTAGGTTTGGAAAGTGCTGTTTAACCATTGTATATGTAATTTCTGGGTTTTCACAATCTCCAGGTATGGTAATGGGCCCTTTTGTCAGTGAGAGGGGGGTATATATGTATGAACCTGTCTGACAAGATGGTGGCAATGTTGGTCATGTATATGTATTCCTTTACAGTTTGCACTGACTCAGAACATATATGTGTTTACATTGATATATATAACATTGCGAAAGAATGCTTCATGGTTCTCTATAGACTCTTTGACAATATTTTTGCCAGAACATGGATTGGATAATACTAGGAGTGCTCATTGTTTATTGATGATACTGATCGGAGATTTATTGATCTTCTTTGAATTTCCACTTTCTTTGAACAACTTAAGTGCTTGTAGTACATAGTTTGATTATGACAGGAGTCCAATATATTATGTGGGTCTGTTTTCATATAACTGTGTGCGCAAGGCAGGATTGGTGAATAGTGACAAGTTTCTGGGGTATAAGCTGCAACTGCCAGATATGTGTGGCCCACTGCTGTACTCAGACATGACCTCAGTGTGTGAGCATGCCCAGTATGACCTTTCAGTATGTTGTTGACTGACATTTGCTTCGTTTATTTAAGTGTGTGAGCATGCCCAGCATGACCTTTCAGTATGTTACTGACTGAAATTTGCTATATTTGTTGAAGTGTGTGAGCATGCCCAGTATGGACATATATACTAAATGTGTGAGAAAAATCAAGTTGGTTTTTACTTCAGGGCTCACCTTTGTGTTGTACATCGACAGGAAATGCGCTGTGCCTGCAGGGCTTCCATGAGTCGCTTTGCAAAGACTTATCAACATGTCTACATATAGGGGGGATGGACAGCTATTATTTGTACATTTCTACCCAGGGGGCACACCTGATTGTTACTGTGGATGTACATAGGATGAGGGGTTCACCTGACACTTATACACATTTGCTAGGCCTGCACTGCTATGTCAGGTACTCCATTTCAGTCTGTACTGTTGCCTATCATACTGGCCTGAGGCATACTACTGTACTACAGAACTTAGCTTCCCTTTTCACGTATCTTAGTTTGTGACTTCATAGCCTGCCCAACCCATATCACACTGCCTGGCTTGCTGTTATCTGTCTGCATAGGCCTGGGGGGAAGTTCAGAGGGCATGATACAGCATTTGATTGTGTTTGCATTAGTCTACAATTGCCCTGCTGTGTCTGTGGCAGGGAAATGCTGTCATGGCTTAGTGGTTCAGTACTGTGACTATAGTGCACAGTATCCTGGGTTCGAGCCCTATCACTGCTTTTTATTTCCTGCTGGGCAGACATGACTGGTTAAGGAACAGTAAAGCAGGTGTGAGCGTGTTTACCCAGCTTTGCTCGACTTTGTCCCACATTGCCCAACGTTGCCCAACATTGCCCAACGTTGCGCTAGTTAGCGCGGTGCGCAGCTCCACGCACTTATGCTTAAATATGCTAAATAGTGGTAAAATGTGCTTAACACTGCTTTATATTGCTTAAAATTGGGCAACCATGCCTCAGGTGGTGCTGCAGGGCTGCCGATGTTGGATGCACATAATACACTCCCTATACATGTTTGAAACAGGTAGTGTCAAGTTAGGCCTCCCTTTTATTGTATGTGCGAGTTAGAGAGCGGTGTCATTTCCAGGGTTCCTACTGAGTCAGTATATGCCAGGGCATACTGGGCATGCCTCCTTCTGCCTACTGGGGCAGGCTCAGGTTGTTCCTCCTCCGAGTCACGCTGTGCCTGTGCAGGCCTTGGCAATGGTGGGGGGCTGTTTGGCCCTGCCCCATGCTGTTCCTGCTGCAGCTGTTTTCGCAGGATCATATTGTGTAGCATGGCACATACCATGACAAATTTGGGTACATGTAGTTGGTGAGTACTGCAAGGCTCCACCAGATGTGTCCAGGCACCGGAACTGTGACTTGAGCATCCCAAACACATGCTCAATAATGTTTCTTGTTTGTGCGTGCGCCTCATTATGGAGTTCTTGTTTGGGTGTGTGTTCATTTCTGATGGGTGTCATCATCCATGGCTCCAGTGCGTATCCAGTATCAGGGATGTCGCCATTGGCAAATGTCTGGTACAGCTGCGTCAGATGCCAGATATGGGAGTCGTGGTAGCTTTCAGGGCAGCCAGCACACACATTTAGTATTATGCCCTGGGCATCGCACACGACCTGGTAGTTGATGGAGTGGAAGCCCTTGTGGTTGATATAGGCTCTGCCCTGCTCACCAGCTGGTGATTTGATGTGTATGTCCGTGCAGTCAATTGCACCCACTACCTCAGGGTATTCCGCTATTTGCTGGAAGAGACACATATTGCTGGCCAATACCTCACAGGAATTGGGGAAATATACATGATCACCGACATGTGCTGCCATGGCATTCAGGAACTGGTGCAGTACCCTGGATGCTGGTGCCTGTGAAATCCCCATCATATCACCAGTTGGTCTCTGGAAGGTATCTGTTTCTAGTATTGTTAGGCCAACACATACCTTGTTTTCCACTGGGATGGGTTCCCCTCTGTTGGTTCTGTGTGTGAGGTGTGGCCTGCACAGCTCAACAATTTGCTGCAGGAGCTCTCTGTCCACTCTATAGCACTCCACTATCTCCAGTTCATATAGCCCCTAGTAGGTTACCCTGGGTCTGTACACTCTTCTCCGTCTCCTCACTGTGGGTTGCTCAGCAACATGCGCAATGGCAGCACCCTCAGCATCTTGCACATGTTGCCTTATAATAGCAATGGCAGCCCCTAACATTTTTTGTCTCAGTTAAGCTTTTTAAGTTTTCATTTCTCTTTGTATACTGCAGTGTTGCAGTGTTTCTGAGTAAAACATGGGGGAATGTTGTTTGCAGAGTTTTAAGTGCTGGGCTGGGCTAGTGTACTGCCTGTGTAATTGGCTGATTCTAATTGATTTCACCTGGCAGCTCTGCTAGTTCTCCTTGGTTTACTTCCTACTACTGCTTTTCCTTCCTTTTCCCTTTGTTTCCACAGGGGGCAGTGCCACACAAACAAGTGCAAACACGCGCACACAAGCGCACATGCATGCACACAGCCTTACACCGGCTTACATGGGCGCACACACGTGCACACAGGCTTACACAGATTTACAGGCGCGCACACACACACAGTGTAAGCATCTTTGCAAGAAACTTTCGTTGTAGCCACAGCGTACGCCTTAGGTATCTGGGTTTCAGATCTGACAACTGTAAACACGCCTCTTCCAGTCCTGAGTAACTCACAGCAAACACATGCCACTCTGCTCCAATAAGTTTACAGTCTTTGATACATACCCCCCTAATGATGTCACCTATCTTGTACTCTGTTACTCCCCTAATCCTACTCTTACACTCTAGGGACATGGTTCACATGGCAGGAAAAATTGGGATTCACTACCCTTATACTCATTTGCATTGGATTGCCTACTAATGCTTGGTTACATCTCTCACACTGAGCTTCCCCACTTAGCAACCACTACTCAGTAGCCATGTTGTCTTCAGTCTGCCATTCTCTTGCATGGCAGATGGATATTTTTAATAAAATGCCTATTTTTGGCTTTTATTTTTTTTTCTGGTTTTTAGAGCACCGCATGTTTGCGTGGCGCTGCACTATGCTTAAACATCAGAGATTGGGGTGAAAAAATAAATTTGTTTTTTATTATTTTGAAACACGTATAAAAGCCAATGGCCTTATATTTGGCCATTGGCATGCTTCCTCAACTGGCTGCATCCTTTATTTGGAGCTGTCATTGCTACGTTTTGCTATTTGCAGAACCGTACTCCATTATCAACGGAGTACATTTCTGCAGATAACACTACTCTTACACAGACAGGTTAGTGGTTCCTGGATCGCAATTTTACCTCATTTGCATAGATTTCAGCAGCAAATGAGGTAATTTGCATACCATAACACTGTCCATGCAAGAGTAGCTTTAGAAGCTCTCATGTATGCCCCTACTGGCTATTGCTGCATCGCTCGGCAGACATATTGCCTGTCTGCAGTCTTACACTGTTCTTACACTCCGTGCGAGTCTTTGTAAATCCGGCCCGAAGTCAGAAAGTAAGTTCATCACTTGGCAAACAATTTGCATACTGAAAGCTAGAATAGAAGCATGGACTGAGGTCAGGGAAATAGGGCTAATCTAAGTGGCTGTACTTGATTTTGGGACTGAGAGGGAGGCCTAGGAGAAAGGCCTAGAGACACTGGAAATGAAAAGAGAAGCATAGAAGTAATGCCTAAAATGTTGGAGAGAACTGCTGCTATGCTTGTTTGCTCATCCTTGGACTAAGACTGAGGCATTGAGGACTCAAGGCTTATTTCATAGAATATTCTTCTGTTGTACCTGAAATAAAACCTGGGCCTAGGACTGTGACCTGTCTATAACCTCAGAAAATATTCATGGATTAGTGAACCTTTTTTGGGCTATACTGTTTTTAAAGGTACTGCAAACTTTGTGTTATTATTTTCAAGGCAATGCTTATTTTGTATTAATAAATGTGAGTTTCAGTGCATGTCCTGCCATCATAAATTTTATACTGGTAGCGTGCATGGGCAATTTGTCACAAAATTGCTTGCAGTGCAATTGTGGTCAAGCACAAACTCAATTTCAGCTTTAAACTCCCTATAGAACTGTGTTTGAGGTGTAACTGGCATGGTAGCAACCCTGGAGGACTTGTTAAAGCAGATTGTGAAATCGCAGGTAGGGGAATCTGCAGAAACTCTTACAGCCACAACAACAATATACTATGTTCATAGGTTCATAGGTAGGTACAAGGCTATTGGCCCTAGGGCCTATACAAGCCTAGCCAAAAAGGTTCCCTGGCTTTCGCCACCCAAGAAAATGATTTTTCTGTGCCCCTGTCAAGCAGAGCCACAGAGGTGATCCCTGGGGTGAATTTCCTATTTCCCATCCAATCATCAAGATTTTTCTTGGAGTGTGCTAATGAGGAGCTCTTTCTGACATAGATAGGTAGTCTGTTCCAGAGTATGGCAAGTCTCTGTGACAGGAATCTATCCTTCCAGCATGTTCTGTTTATTGTGGTGATAAGGTTTAGGTCCCTAGAGCGTGTAGCTCATAGGGACTGGGATTTCTTTAAGTGGAGCATGTCCAACAGCTCTGGGTTTGACATAGCTTTGTACGTTAGGCAGAGATCGCCTCTGAGTAGGCAATATGCGACGGAGTACAGCTGGAGTTTTTTGAGACAATCTGTGTAGGGCATCTGTTTGAGGCCAGTAATCCTCTTTGTGAGGTATTTCTGTAGCTTCTTGTGAGGTGCATACCAAAAGGGGCATTGTACTCTATAATGGGTCTAATGAGTGATGAGTAGAGGGGAACAATGACCTCTTTTTTTTTGGATGAGAAAGCTTTTGTGATGAGGTGTGCCACATAGGAGGATTTCCTGACCAGTGGTGTGATGATGTGATTATCAAAGGAGAAACTGCTGTCCACCTGTGTCCCAAGGTCTCTTATCACACTTTCAGTGTTAGACTACCGCCTATGTGTTAGTTCATTGGTACAGAGTTTTTACCAAAGGGGATGACAATGCACTTTTTGGCATTGAGCTTGAGGCCATGGCATTGACACCAGGCATCTGTCTCAGTGAGGCCCTTTTGTAGGATGTCCACATTGTTAGGAGTAGCCAACATCACCAGTAATATTGAGACTGAACAAACTCTGAAGAAGCTAGACAGTGAGGAATGACCCAGAGTCATACTTAGTGGGTTTGGAGTATTATGCCATCTCATCAGACTTTAATCAAGCAGATTGGCAAGGAATCTGAATCACAGCAAAAAGCAGCAGCACTAAAGATATACATGGACATGTATGAAAATGAATGCAAGGACTAAGATAAGCTTAAGAAACAGTTATTAATAAGTGTTACTATTACCCCTGAAGTTTAGGCAATAAAATTGGGAGGGTGGCCTAATGGTTAAGGTGATTGCCTTACAAACACAATGTGCAGGGTTTGAGTCTCAAAAAGGAATAACTAGGTTTAAAATGGCTCACAAGAGCAGTTAGCTTAGTATGAAACTATGAAACTAAACTTTTTGTATAGATAAAGTGCACAGATATATGACCTCAAGCATATTTTAAAACTTTGGCTTGAGCTTGTTGTTAACAGTTAAGAGGAAATGGTAAATATTTCAATTGTAGATAGGTTTAAGAGAGTATTGTCAGGTAAATTAAGAAAATGGGTGTTACAAACTGATTCCAAGGACTCTGGTAAGTTAATAAGTCTAGCAGAGCATTTATTCATTGATGAGGCACTTAATTGTCTAATTTTTAAAGACAGAAGTTTAGCATTTGTAGTTTGTTCTCTAAAATCAAAATCAACAAGTAAAATGATAATTTACTACCAGTGTGAGAGGAAAAGTCACATTGTTGAGCACCATCCTCTTAATAAGGGGGAGACATATGCCAGTAAGAATGTGAGACATGAAGCTGTTGCTTCATTTGAACCTGTTGCTAAAGGATGTTATAGAACTACAGCCAGGTTATTTCAATAGGCCTTATTTTACTATGTTACTACCAAGATAGCAAAGTGTACTATATTATTGAAAGGAAGAGAGGTGCAAGCTTTCCTAGACTCAGGAAGTCCGATCACCGTTGTTGGGCACCCCCTGCTGTATAAGTATAAAGTTATTAACACTCAGAAATAAGAATAAATATGTATTGTCAGCAACAAAAATGAGTACCAACAGATACATGTAGAAATCCAAACAGTGTTGGGATAATCATTACATCTTGTAGCTGTAACTACTGATTCAATTTATAACTTATTATTAGGAAAAGATTTTACCCATTTTAGGATACTGTGGAAGATGATGGAGGAGGGAAAATATATGGTTATAGTATGGCAAGTCAATAGTTTCATAAAACATAAGAGCAGAAGTGGGAGAAAGCAAGGCAATGACACTACATGGAGGCAGAAACTAAAGGGAGGAAGGAATTCCTATACAAACTAGGAAATATGTCAAAATTTGTTTAAACACTGGGAAGGATCCAACCAGTCATCATCAGGATGGTGCCTCCTAAAAAGGTGACAAAAATTCCAAATCAAAAAAGAACTCAGGCAGAGATTAGTACAAAACAGAGAAAACACATGGGTTATAAGAAATGTTAGCACATAAGCTGAGGAAAATGTAGAGAAAGAATGGTACTTGAGTAAAGACCCATCAAATAAAGTAATTCTGAGCTACATAATTTCATGTCCCTAAAGAAAAATAAAGCTGAGAGTGATTCTTTTAAGCTATTCTTTGCAGGGAAAGGCATAGAGAATGTACAGTGCCATTAATTTTAAGAGAGGAAGGGACATTTTGCACTCTAGAACAAGATATTGTGGAAAGTGCTCGTCGATTAGTAGACCTGAATGTAAGTCCCATAAAGTTTACAAAGGCACAGTAGAAAGATAGTACCTTAATTAGGGTAAGAGAGAAAATATATAGCAAAAGTAGTAAAACAAGACAGTGAAGATTTAAAATGCCCTTACAGATTCATAACCCTTACTTTGAGCTAAGAAACAATCTCTTATATAGAACAAATAAAGATAGGGAAGAAAATAATACTAGCAGAAATCTTTTGCTACTCTAAGAACAAACAACTTTTCTAATCCCAATGGTCTGTTGCGGCACACAGCAATACCATTTGGGTATATGTAGCCCCAGCTACTCTTCAGAGGCTGATGGATTAAATATTGAAGCCTCAGACCTGCTAAGATGTTGCATACTTAGACAATGTGGTAATTCATTCAGATGACTTGGAATCTGACTTACCTAAGCCTCAGGCTGTACCAGAAGCCATAAACCAGACAGACTTGACTGTAAATTTTAAGAAGTGTAACCTGAGTAAGGTAAAGGATAAGCATTTATGATAGCTTATAGGAAGAAGGTGGCAATACCACAGACAAAAAAGACAGAGGCCATAAAAACTACCCTGTACCCAGTATTAAGAGACATTTGAAGGCTTTTCTTGGACTAGCTGGATACTATATGAAATTTCTGTATAATGCTGCAAATGTTGCTTGCCCTTTAACAAAGCTCACAAAGCAGAAAGCACCTGTTAAGGTACAATTGTCCCTTGAGGTAGACAATGTTTTTAATAAGCAAAAAGGAATCCTTTGTTCTTAAACTGTGCTAATATCTGAGTTTGCTAGAGAGTTTATTTTGTATACGGGTGTGTCAGAAGCAGGTTTGGAGGTAGTGCAAACTGAATGTATCTAAGAGGAGAACAATCCTGTGTGCTATGTAGAAAGCTGATTAATACAGGAAGAAGATACTCAACCATTGAAATGGTGGGTCTATATTAAAACCCCAAAAGATGTAAAACGTGAATGTATGTACATCGACATGTAAAGGTTGATGTACATACACAGTGAAACATGTTGGGAGGGTGGCCTAATGGTTAAGGTGTTTGCCTTACAAACACAAGGTGCAGGGTTTGAGTCTCACAAGGGATAATTGGCTAGGCTTAAAATGGCTCACAAGGGCAGTTAGCTTAGTACTAATCTATGAACCTATGAACAGCGAAAATCCAAATGCCGAACAAGTTTTGTCAGCAAAACGTGCCACACAGGTAAGTACAAAATAATAAAAAAAAAAAACGCTTATGCAGTGGGGCAAGCCCCCCTGCACCCACCATGTGGGGGGCTTTGCTCCCCACACCCCCTTCTTAAATATACCAACTCCAAAACCGCACTACACTAAGGAAAATGATATATTTCCTTATCCCCACCACCGCGCTGCTGGCTAGGAAACACGTTCAGCATTTTGATTTTCACAGTTTACCTGTTTCGCTGTGTATGTCCATCAACCTTTATGTATCAATGTACACACATTTGCGCTTTAGATCTTTCGGGTTTCTAATATGTAACCGAAAAGGTATGTATTGTAATAAAATGTGTCCTCTATGCCTTGAAGTAGTATTTATTAAACAGACATTTCACTTTGGTAAGAGATTATATTATTCCCCTTTACAATGACTAAGTAAGTAAACAGATAGCAAAGCAAAGTTATCCAGCTGGGTACTATCCCCCAGCCCTTTCAGTGTACTCTGACTGACCAACCTAGCATAGCTAATAAAAATGATGAGTACAAACTCGTAGTTTGTCCTGGGAGACATGGTAGTTATTACACCTGGAGCATACTGAGTGAAATAAAGATTGAGTCAAATCATGTACTTGCAATATATTTGATAAAAAAAATGATGTATGCATAGTGTGGCAATTCTCATCCAGTGGTTCCCTTGGGTTAGTTAGCAGCCATTCTAGGGCTTTGGCCCATTATAAAAGCAATCAACCTGAGAATGTTAATTCCTCACTGGAGAGAAATCTGAAAGGTAGACCAGGAGGCATTAGAGATGCCACCTATTTCATACTTTTCTGGACAAGCCAGAAATAGGAATGTTAGTTCAGTAGTTCAGAAAGCAGAGTATAAATTCTGGTATTCTGTTTATCTACACAAATAGAATTTTGGAGTTTGTAAAAGTGCATCCTAGGATTAACTTTTTAAATGAAAAGCATAGCTAATGCGATGCAATGAAAACCAGGACTTGCTAAAAAGGAAGAAGGCAGCATTCCACCTCAGAATGACATAATCATTGATGTCATGAAATGGATGGAGAAGAGTGGGGCTGTGGGTGGAGCAAGGGTGAGTTTTGGTTCTGTTTTCACCACAGAGAAATGTGACAGCCATAATAGTCATGGACTAAGGTGTGATACATATGTGGCTGATTTGAGATACCATGTTGATTATGGGACTGAGAGAGAGGCCTAGAGGAAAGGCATATAAATTTTGGAACTGAGAACTGATGCATATGAGCAAAGGCTAAAGCCTTGAAGAGAACTGTTGCCGTTTGTTTATTTTCCCTTGGACTAATGTCAGAGGAAAGGCCTATAGCCTAGGACAATCCTAAAAATTTCAAGTCTATCACCTAAGACTATTTCTCTGATGTACCTGAACAGAGAGCTGGGCTAAGGAAAGAAGCCTGCATATAACTTGAGAGGACTTTCATGGACTAGAGAACCCTTTGGATTGGACTATTTTTTTAAGATATCACTTAATTTGTAGTGCAATTTTAAATGTGCTGCTCATTTTGTAAATATCCTGCCTTCATAAATCTAATATGTAGCTGAGGTCATTAACGTTCATTAATATACAACTCATTCAGGGAAACTGAAAAAAAATAAATGGACTAGATTAAAAAATATTTAACTTCCCATGTGAGAAAACAATGTTTGAGAAAACTAGAGTCAATTATATTACAACCCCTGATATGACAGTAATGAAGTAACAAATAAACTTGCATAGCTAACTTATGAATCCCTTGCCATAGCATATATGGACATCGCTAGGACAGAAAATAAAATTCAGTGGAAAATGAATTATTTCAAGTTTCAAATATTGCCATTATATATAATTTTCCTGATATTTTTATACATAGTGTATGCTCAAAAATTACTTGGTGCTATTATATATTGTAGTAAATGGGGGCTATATTATTATCACAAAAGAATTACTATTAAAAGTATATTAAAATCTCGCTCTCTTCACCCTAGATCTCAGTTGTTATGGATGGCATCACATTCCACCAAGTGTAAAGAAAAGGCTGGTTATAGAGGGTTCTGAATCCTATAAGTGCCAGCCAGTGCACCATACAGGTATATGAGTGAGATAGGTTATTACTCTTGGATTTAATTCATTTTCCCATATAGGTCTAACAACTACTAAATGAATACCCATACCATCTGTACCCAACAAGTTATAGAAAAAGTGAAAAGTGCACCAAAATCTGATTCAAAATCATCTCACTGGTAATTTTTTCAAGTAATCTGAATGCAACTTGTCATCCTACAGTGTTAACTAATGCCCTCTTCTCAAATAAAAATATAACAATACACAAATAAATGAAAAGCACAGAGTCGAATAGAATAAATAAAACCTTACTTATGCAATAAAGACAGAGGTGATAGAGGTAAAACATGCAAAGGTCAAGGCAACGCACAAATGTAAAAAAATAGCCTGTTGTATAAGGCATATCTAAAGAAGAATCTGATCTACAGCTTAGTAACCTATCTTCAGTACCTCTCAGCAAGAGTATCTGGATTTACTTTCAGCTATAAGATATATATTCTAGCTTGTTTTCTTTTTCTAAAGGGCAAAGACAGTGACATCAAGCTATATCAGTTCTTTTTCCACACAACAGAAGAAAGTCAAACTAGAAACCAAACAGTTTTTCAACATTTAGAGATTTCAAATGCAGTGAATCAGTTTCTCATTTAAATACTAATGGTTGCTTCTCATGAAGATTCTTGTAATTGCAATTTATGGCTTGTTTTCTTATTGTTTCTTATTGTTTCCAAATTCTTGTGTGACACAATTACATTTAAACAGTTAGCTTCTTTCAGGGAAACTGCAGAATGTTACACCTCAAATTACAACAGCTTTCATACATTTTGCATTTGCCTTTCATCTCTTTTTCTTCATAGATGAAGGTCACATTGGATGCATTTTCACGAGACAGGAAAGACACATATTGCACATTAAACAGAGCTCAAATATGTATTACAAAGGGATTAACAGTCTGAAATACGAAAGAAAAAGTGTATCCCTGTTTTAAAATGAGGCTTGGTAACAAACCATTTTGTCCTGGGACATCTTCAAAGTGGGGTTAGATAATATATTAGTAGGAATAAAGAGGGTAGGGAGGGAGGAAAGAGTAAAATGGGGAAGGAGGAAATGAGGTTTAGACAGGGAGGGGCTAATGCAAGTGTAACTGGGTAAGGAATCACATTTTGGTGTGAACTTGATAAGGCAAGGTACACCCGTGACGACCTGTAGGTACTCCCGGGGAAAAGGCATGCCTTCCAGTACTGGTTGGTCTGTATTCTATGAGCACTGCACCTATGAGGAAAAATACAGGCAGTTAGAAGAACAAGAAAAATAAATGATCAGCAAATTAAGGCATCTCCAGTTGGGTCAGTACAATTTATTTCATTCTGTAGCTGGCTGGCTGACTGACTGACAAAGTTTACTAGTGAGTATAGCACTTTTTATACAATCTTGAAAGATGCAGTCCTGCCTCTTTTGATATACACTCTCCTAATCTGGTCATGGATGCAGCTATTTTCAAATTGCTATTACAACAGACTATTTTAAAAGTTGCTACTACAACAGGTTTTCCTTTTATGGTGACAAGTACAGAACAAACATTTCTTGCTTCAGCTTGCATTGTCATAATATGATCATACTTCTTAATTGTCTAACATTTCTAATGAGAAATACTATTCATTATTGTTGTTACAGCTGCAGTTTATATTATTATTACTGTTGAATAATTCAGAAATAATGAGAATTTGCAACTTACAAAGTAATACAAAAGCTTAATAGAAACTTCATATAAAAATCTGCAGCATCTATGTGTAAGGCACATCTGCTCCTGTCATTCATTCTATAGACAACATAAGAAATAGAATAATATATATTTTCTTATTCTTTGATATTTGTAGAATTTATGTACATTTTACAGAACATGTATTCTACATTTTGTTTATTCTTTACACATATGGTTTAGGAATGTTTTGATAGAAACAGAAAAATGTTGAAACACAGGTGCCCAGTAGGAAGGTAACTGGAATAAAGTAGCTGTACAACGACAAAGTAAAATCTTCTTTTTAATACAAAATGGTGAGCGCTTTCGCAGTGGTAAACATTGCTTTATCAGACAGTTCATTCAAACAGCACCAGCACATAAATACTTTAATTCATTACTAGAACACCCAATACTCCCACTCAAAGTTAATTCAGCACTCAGCAATCAATTACTATAGTTACATTTTGCCCTTAGTTAATTGCTGAAGTCAGAAAAACTCTGTTTAAAAACCACATGCACAAAAGACAAGAACATGTGGATAAATATAAATAAAACACATAAAAAATCAATGAATAAATACATATACTCATGTTCCCCATTTAGTTACTTATGTGCATAGATATAAGCATAAAAATATATATAAAAATATGTATAAACTTATAAGCAGTACACACTCAACAACTTAATTAATACATATTCTGCCTAATAAATGCACATGTTGTCCACCTAGTAAATACATATGCTTTAATACATACATCTCAACAAATGCTTGTCTTTAATGATATCTATGCTAGAAGCAGCTCAAGAAATACTGTCATACTGACCCAAAGCCCTGCATGTGTTTATGTAGTCTTCTCTTGTTAAAATAGTGTTATTATTTTTTATTTTAACCTTCTAGATTTTAGCACTGGCTTCAATGGAACACTATCATTCAAACTCAAACCTCTATGTGCCCCTAAATGCAAAATCCATTTTACTTCCAGGTTTTCAGTGGTATTGACTATGTCCCTCATCCTATTGCTGACATTCTGAATGTGTAAAACCTGAAACAAAAATATATGGTCATCCCCCTTATCCAATGTATGCTTAGCCAAAGCACTATAGAGTTGCCCTTTTCTAGTGCAGTAAAGGTGACCCCTTATCCAATCCCTAAGGTGACGGTTAATTTTGCCAACATAGAAATGGAAACATGTTGTGCATTGAGCTACATACACTACATTCTTAGTATTGCAATCAGCAGAATTCCTTAACTCTCATAGATGCCCTGTTTCAGGGTGCTTAAAAAACCTTGATTCATCTATATAAATGCACTGTGTACATTTTCCACATCTATGGGTACCATTCACTGTGCTATCCATCAGAGCAGATGTCCTTGGATAGCAAGGCTGCCGTTTCAGATTTTTCCTATTTCTTAATGCAAAATGTGGTTGTCCACCCACTATGTTGGTAGTATCCTCATCTACTAACAACATATGCCAATTTTGGTGTATGATGGTTTCAAACCTTTTCACATCCCTTGTATATGGTAAAACCATCAGAATGTATCGTAATGCACTATTCTTAATACCTACCCTGTCACTACCTACTCTATCATAGTAGTAGTTCTTAGCTTTACCTTTCCTTTCTTTGTGCACATTATGGTACAACTTATCAATTTCATGTTCACTATACCCCCTATTAAAGAAACCTGTTCTTAGCTTAGTTAACTCATTTCTATACACTTCCTCTTGACAACATAGGCGAGATATTCTCATTGCCAGACCTCTGATTATGTTAGGAAAAATCTTAGGGTTATGCATACTGTTTCTGTGTAGATAAGATGGTCTTTAACATTGTTTCCTATATAATTTCGTAGACCATTGGCCATTTTCTCTGTCTATGGTAATGTCTAGGAAGTCTAAACTCATCTCAGAGCAGTTCATCGTAAACTATAAAAAGTCACTAGTAGTATTTAGGTATGCATACAGAGATTTAAGTTGTTCACCATCACCTTTCAAAAAAATAAAAAGGTCATCTATGAAATGCCTATAAAAGGCTATTTGGGGATTCCCTAATAGATGTTCATATTTCCAGTTAACCATAACCAGGTTTGCATATGTATTGGCACAACTTGTGCCCATGGCAACCCCTGACAACTGCTTATAGCATATGCCGTTGAACATAAATCTGTCGTGCTCTAGTACCAATTCTAGTAACATACAGAGAAAGTCTATCTTAGTATCAGAGAACTTTCCCTGCCTTGTCAACTCTGATTTCACCATGGTTATCCCCTGGTCATTGAGTATACTTGTAAGTAAAGACACTACATCTAGTGTGGCCAGCATCACCATATCTGCTGTTCCCATTTGCTTCACTGCCCCATAAAGGTCCACTAAAAACTGTTCTGTGTATTTCAAGACATATGCATATTCATTGAGTTCTGTCTTCAATTCCTTATCCAGGTATATAGAGATGGGTTCTGTTAGCCTCCTGCTCCTGCTACTATAGTTCTAAAATTTGGGTTATATGGGTCTTTGTGTATGTTGGGGATGCCATGGATTTGAGGTATGAGTAGATTTTCAACAGTGAGATAATTAAAAAGGTCTTTATTAATAGTTCCATACACATGCATTCATATAAGGTACTAGCAATCTGTTCACACATTTCAAGCACAATTGTTGTTGGTACTTCAGCATATACATTTGGATCCAATAACATTTCTTGCATAGCTGTATTATAAAAGTCAGCATTCAATATCACCATTGGTCCTCCTTTGTCAGCGGGTCTTATAACAATGCTATCATTAATCTGCAAGACACACAATGCTTTGTGCTCACTCTTTGTCAAATTATACTTTCCTTCTTCTAAAAGACTGTTTCCTGTGCTATAAATGGCATTTTCACAAGCTTTTAAGAAACTTTATATATTATGCGGCAATATTGGTACATACAGACTGTTTTTCTTAACCTGAACATCCCTTGCCTCATTGCAATTTCCAAATTGTTGTTTCAGTGTTTTATTTCTAGTAAACAAACATAGGCATAATAGAAATTCACTAATGTCCATTTTAATTGAAGGTAAACAATTTAAACCTCTTTTTAATAAAGAAATCTCAGCTGCAGACAGTTCATATTTGGAAATATTCCATATTAACTCTCCTGCCCATACCCCCACATTTTTTTTCAAAGTGTGAGTTTGTAACTGACCTGGTGCCTCTTTACATTTCTGGCCCTTGTATGCACATAAGTAGTTACTAAATGGTGAACATGACTATATGTATTTATTCATTGACTTTTTATGTGTTTTATTTATATTTATCCACATGTTCTTGTCTTTACATTTTGCGCATGTGGTTTTTAAGCAGGGTTTTGCTGAATTCAGCAATTAACTAAGGGCAAAATGTAACCATTGTAATTAATTGATTGCTGAGTGCTAGGATTGGTTGTTCTAGTAATGAATTAAAGTATTTAAGTGCTGTTGCTGTTTGAACGAACTGTCTGATGAAGCAATGGTTAGCATTGCGAAAGCGCTCAACATTTTGTATTAAAAAAAAAAAAGATTTTACTTTGTTGTGGTTCAGCTTCTTTATTCCAGCTACCTTCCTACTTTGCACCTATGTTTCAACATTTTTAACTTCTGGCTTGTTTGGATTTATTTGTTTGCTACTTGTGTATCTAGAAACAGAAAAATACTGATTAAGACATGTTGTTTTATACAACTTCTAATAGAAGAGCCATTTACTGCTGTTACAATACATCAGAGTATGTCAGTGTGTGACCTTTGTTATAGGCTGCTGTAACCTTTTCATTCTATCTTTAGCCTAATAGCAGGCTGAGCTGACAATTTTAAAAACCACTGTGAAGTTTTATAGCTAGTTTACATTTGACATGTGACATCTGATTATTAGAGAAATTATTTTCAACCTAAATATTTGCTTATATTAATAATTATGCTTTGATAAAGAGAGGAATTATTCATAAGCACTATCTTATTTTGGCTGATGCTCTTTTAGCCAGGTATTGTATTTCCATGCAGCTTTGCGTTATTTTATGTCACTGGGATTCATATAAAAGAATGTTCACACATGCTGCTCAGGGAAAATTTCATAATGCTGGTGTCTCAATATTTCTATAGCATACTATATAACATATATATTGTTATAAACTTTTTTAGTTGCTGAATGGTAGTTTGGATGGGAGAAAATTGGTGGGGACCATGATGGTGGTGATAGTAGGCATGCCATTGTGGTGGCTTTTGCTGGGGGGTGGTTGTACTCTCTTGGCACACGGTACCTTTACACCATCATGGGATCATTCTGGCAGCTTTTCTGCTAAGGGGATAGCTATCTGTTTGTTCAAAAAAAAAAAAAAAAAGAAAAAAAATGGTCTCTCTCTCTTTCTGAGGTAAAGCTGAAGGGAGGTTCTGCAGAGGACAGTTGAGGGGAGGGGTATTGTTGCAAGTGGTCGGTGCAGTTTCCTGTTTGGCCTTTTCTTGGCCATGCATGGGTTGAGGCATTCTGCTTGCCTGACATGACCAGGGGATTTTTGCGGCTCTGTGTGGGGTGGAGTGGCAGCTGCTGTGGTGCATGCGAGGTGCGGTGTTCGTCGTCGGTCATGGGGGAGTGTGCAGAGTTTTTGTGGTGTGTTCAGAGTTGTGCATCGTATGGTGCAGCTTCATGCCTAACTGAGATGCATGTTTATGCAAGACTCGTTGCTCCTCAGCTTTCTGAGAGCAATGTTTGCAGTTTGTACCTTTGTTGAGACTATTTGTTAGTTTTTGTTGTGAGTCAAAGTGGAAGCTGAGGCAGTCTGGGGGTTGGTGTGTAGTGTTCACTGTGCTTTGACTCTAAGGTTGAGAACGATGGTGTAAGTGTGCAGGGGTTGCTGGGTGGAAGGCAGCTCATCTTCTACAGCTTGGGTTTGAGCCATTGGGTCCATTTGTCTCACTATTCATGGATTGCAGGTGGTATGCCGCCATTGAGGGGTTTGCTTCTGTGCTTGCCTGTGCCATGCTGGCGAGTTGGCGAAGTTCATGAGAAGCATTTTGGAGTGGTCTGTTCGTGAGGTCTGCTGCTTGTTTCCATTTTCTGGACTTGTTGGTGCAGTGGATTTTGATGCAGGGAGATATTGTGCTTACTCCTTGTGGTTTGTGGTTTTGTTGTATTTGGCTGAGCTGTAAGTCTCGGATTAGGTATTTTGTGGGCTGTGTTCTCACGCATGAGCAGATGAGGTTACCTGTGAAGGGGGAATGTTGGAGGGTGAGGTTGTGCTGGCTTGTGGTTGCTGGACAGTTTGGGCTCGGTTTCTGCTGACTGGCTGTTCGTGGATTTTCAAAAAAAATTGGTAATAATAAAGTTAAATAAATAACATGGATAAATAGATGCCAGTGGCTTGGTTCTTCACTGGTTCTCCTTTCCCCTCGGAACTTGTGCTGTTGCTCCTTGAGGCTTTTGATTATCTGGCAAGTCATGGGGACGATCTGAGGAGTGGGTTGGTGTGTGGTGGCATGCATTGAGTTTTGGGCGTAGGCCCAGTTTTTCCTTGTATGTTTTGGTGTAGTGCGGTCATGCCTCTCAACTGTGCAGATTTTGCAGAGCATCCAGATTTTGCCCAGATTGTTGGTTCATTTTGTGGAATTGTGGTTATTGGCAAGTTGGTAGAGGGTGGTTGGATGGAAGTTGGTGGCTCGGATGTCTGTCATGCCTTTCTGACTTTATGCCCTTTGGGGAATTCATGCTGATGCAGAGCCTGTTGTTCTGCCAATTTTCTAGGTTCGTAGGGGCAGTGACCAAGACTTGGCCCTGTTTCTGGGCCTCTGTACCAATTTTGTTTGTGTCTTTGTCCAGATTTCTTGTTCTGGGAGGTGGAGAGGTGTGAGCACAGTGAGGCAGTCTGTGATACAAAAGGAATCAAGAATGGTAAGGGAAGAATTATTACATATGGCATGAAGAAAAAGAGATAGACAGGCAGTGGAAGTTTGGAAAGTTACTGCTGAATTCTAGCTGCACTACATAAACAGGACTTACAGGCTAGGTTGTTAACCTGCTTTTGTTAAAGAAGTTTCAGTTTCAGTTGCCTGCTATGTCCTCAACTTTATTGCAGCCATGCATTTTTCATAAACTCATGGTTTTCTGGCAGGATAATGGCTCCTTACTAACAGTAGAGTTTAGGAAATGACAGGCATGCATTTAGACTTCATACCCCTTCAAATCCATGCTGCTGCAAAACCCGCTATCGACTTTTGAGTTTCTTAGGGACATTGGTCCCACTTTATTGGGACTATTTACAGGTTTTTAAATATTGTTATACGTATTTGCTGAATATGACCAGATGGGGTCTGGCATCTTGAAATAATGCTGATTGTTTAGTCTGTCCCATAATGCAATGCATGTCTCTAGAAAATTGTCATGCATGCCTATTTTTTGGTGGGTACAGTCCTGAAGCTCATGTCACTGCTTTGATTTTGTATGCATACACTCCTATCTTTCAGTCAGTTAATTTTAAGTAACATTTCATGCTTTTCAATGACAGCACGGAGCAGGAGACTTGATTCTTGTTTCCTTGTTCTAGCCTTTACTTTCTGTATGGGTAGGGGAAGGGTTAGGGAGTTATGACATCACAGCATGGGTGGGTTTTTTAAGACAGTCGTGGCAATGTCTGTTTGGTGAAGAAACTGGCCAGACAATGTCCTGTATTCATTGGTGTTGATGACTTCAATGAATTGGAGACTACTGCATCCTTACCAGTCCTTAGGACTATATAAATGTGTTATGATTAATAGATTGCTGTAGTTGGGGTTGAACACCAGAAGGACAGCTCTATTAAAATAATATGGCTAATACCCTGTGGCAGTAGGTGTAGATGAATGATAATGGTGAGATACTGTGGCAGTGTTAGTTACATGATGGTGTAAATTTTGGGACGAGAGGATTGTGGAAGTGACAGATTGACCTCAACTCCAACATTGAGGGTAGTTGAAGGTGAATGGATGGTTACAGGGTTTGACTATTCATAAGGAATGTAGAGCTAGGCTGGGCTGGGGTAGTAAATCAATAACGATCATGTGGGGGAGATGTATTGTGCATTTGTGTAAGCAAACTGGAATGTTATACTCTTGCTAATTTTATCACAATCAGATGTGGCATATATTAAGTTCATTTAGTGGCAGCAATAGTTAAATACAGATATTGGTAGTTTAGAATGACAGTAGTTTGAGGATATTTTATGGTGGTAAGTCAGCTACAGAGTCCCCAGATCGGTCAGCTAGCTTATTTTCAGGTGTTAAGACATAGGCATATTGGGTAGGGGGGAGATTGGTTGCCGCATACACATGGGGTAAGGGGTTGATTCCATCTTTACTTGTATTGTGCTAACTGTATTGTAGAATGTGGGAATTTGAAGGCACTTGTGTTGCAGTTTGACTGATCAAATGTTCTTGGAGGTGAATCAGTTTGTTACCATGGGGGTTGAGCATATGACTGGTAGTTCCATAATTGGGTAGATGGAGATTGATACCTATAAACTTTGCAATTTTCATGACAGCAAGGTGCTTAATATGTTTTCTTTTGCAGGTGGAGGTACAGAATTTCTAGCAGAGATGGTGAAGGATACAGTTTGTATCATCCAGTGGACCTAAAGGAAGTGGATCGGACAGATGATGCTGCTGTTGGAGTTTCTGGACATTGGCTTGGAAAGCAGTGAGGTTGCAGGTAATTACACGATTCCTGGTGCTCATTTAGACAAGTACGTTTGTATGGCTCGTGGTTACTGTGGCATCAGGTATGCTTGAGGTAAACTAGGGGCAGGGTGTAGCAGGTGTTTAGTTAGCGTTAAAGGGAAGATTGGGGTAGAACTTGGATAGGATGGAATTAACAACTGTTGAGGTTGGGTTGGTTTTGTAATTGGTGGGTAACAAGGTTTCTGGTAATTTTAATATGGTATGTACGCACTTAGGCATGCCACATTTGGGTGGAGTTTTGGGGTGCATTTGCAGTTATCTATTCAGGTTACTGTGTTGGTAGAGGGTCCATGATCTGATCTGGTGATAGAAATTTGATATGGTTTATAGGGCAGGTAGCTATTGGTAATGTTACATACTAGGTTATGGTTTTAGATCGAGTACCATAATCATTTCTTTTATGTTTGAGGGAATTTTGTAGGTCTGGTTGCTGGAAGCATTGCATGTATAAGGGTGCTTTTGGTATATTGTGGGAGCAGGGTGCTTTGTTTTTGTGGGTGATACAGGGTTTAAAATAGGCATATTTGGGAGTTTTCCAGAAACTGGCCATGTGCTAGTTCTTTCTGTTTTGACTAGGGTTTTAGCCAAGGGGGGCTTTAGGAGGTACTGATTTGGAGGGGAGGGTTAAGGTTATGTAAGTGTTCCATGTTTCTAGCAGTAAACACCTTAATAAGGAGAATAGTATTGTACTATTGTGAATTTGGTTGGTTTTCAGTGGTTTGTTGGGTCAGCTTGGGTTGAGTGGGAAGAGAGACAGGCATTGAATACTGTGAGACGGGTTTTTCTGCGCTGATTGGGCTGCAGATTTAAGTTCAAGGGGTTGCAGTTTCTGTGGCATTTGTTATGGCTATAGGTTTGTTATGGCTATAGGTTATCATTCCGGAAAGGTTTCTGGGGGTCAGCAAAGGTGAAGATGACTTTAGGTGCTGCGCTTGTATAGGATCGTTGGGGGGTTGGCTAGATGGCTCTTGGACGATTATTATATAAGGCTGCTGTTAGGTGGTAGTTGCTTAAATGCCATGATGGCCAATTAAAACATTTTATGTTTATAATGCCCAGTTAGTATGATGTCAGGATTGTTATTGCTCTGACATTAAAGGGATTTTGTTTGGTTATTGCATTTATCTGGGTGGTATAGTGGAGATGCAAGGTGGCATGGAGGTAGGCAGTCACCTATGCATAGTTTTGTGGTGGCAGGTTTATGGTTTGGTTGTCCATTTGGTTGGTAATGTCTTTTTAATCCTTCCAAGGCTTCCATTGGTCATGAGGTTTGGATTATTTAGTCATGTGTAGTGGTTATGCTAGAATATGAGTTTATGGTTTGTTACATTAGCATAGGAATGGGATCAGTGGTTCGTTCTCAGTTGTTTAGGTTACTGGCTATTTTGTGGGTTATGTAATAGGGCTTTAGGTGGTGATGAAGCAGATGGGGTACACTGAATTATGTTGGCATAAGGACTTAATGGTGGTTAGGTGCTGAAAGTTTATCAGAGAGAGGGGAACAGCCTTGTTAAGCTGGTGGTTGGAGAAGAGGGACAGGCGTGCCCTCTTCTGTTCATCCTCTGGTTTTGGATGGTCATTATGTTAAATAAAATAAGATTTCAATACACAGGAGGTTCAGGTTAAAAAGTTTACTAGTGTACACCAGGAGGCAAAAAACGTACAAGTACAGAATTTTGTCCGACATGAAACAGGAAGCACACAATTTTATATAGGTTTAACATTTAAGCTATACCCACCTTACTGACGTGATATGTCACAGGGCATCTACATCACTTTAGCTTGCAGTCCTCTATTCATAAAGCTGTTGATGCTGTATATTTAAAAAAAACTTTTCCTCTAGATACAATACGGCCTTGCTATCCAGCTGGTCAGACATAATGTCTTTCTGTAAAGTTACTTCTTCAAGGTTTCATATCAGTTCGAATACAATAGCAGCTTCAGTCTTTTAATACACGTCTTTGTTCTCTGTTACACTTTCTCACACAGCTGTGTCCTATCTCAGTAACACATATACAAGGCCAAATCATTCCAACAGGAAAGAGCAGAAGATTTCATTATTTCACACATTTAATTTCCTGACCCAGCAGATAATCACTTGTGAAAAGCATAAACATTAAAACTTGCTAAGCTAGCATTCTGCCAGGGTCAAAGATCTGCTTTGCTTCAAGCCACACTGCAGTTTCAAAACTACTTACATTTACACATGAATTAATCTTTACTATTATATGATTAATAGAATAAAATGCATTATATACTACTTTGCTTTTAAACTAGCATTTCTCATATATTCAAATACACATTTTTCTAACATTTTCCCCCCTATTAATACTTTTTATTCTATTTTGAAGTATGCATAGTGTCATTTCATCTCCTAGCCTTTTCCACTTAGGATTTTCAGCTAGGTGAGTCATTCAATCTATACTTCAGAAAAAATGTCATCTGAGATCAATCTTTCAGTCTCAATATCTTGGTACAAAGTTTCAGTAACAGATACATCAATAAAATCTTTGATTAATCTTTTCATGCAGGGAATTCCACAGCAAACACATGCTCCTATTAGGAGTATACCCACACAAATGGCAATCAGAATATTCATTAGGATGGAACACCACCCCCCAAATAGATTCTGGAAAAGTCCGTCAGTGGGTTTGGGCCTGGTTCAGTCATGGCTGATACTTGCTGAATTACCTCTAGGTGGTTATTGATCTCATGATGATTGTCAGGAATATAAGCACAGCATTCTTCTTTGATAAGCGCGCATGTACCACCTCTCGCCGCTGGAGGTGAAGTCAAGAGCCATTCGATTTTGTAGCACAACAGTTCTCATTGCATTCAGTTCATCAGTCACCAGTTCTAGGGCAGAAAAAGTTGCATTACTCATTACTTCGAGAAGTTTTGACAACTTCCTCAGCTCCCAGATCGATTTGACTGCTCCATAGGCTGGGAATATTCCTGCCCAAGATATAACACTGTCACTCAAGTCCATATGAGTCAATTCGCTTTTGTCTTTTACTGAATTGTGGTCTTTCCAGCCAGCTTCGATCTTTCCAACTGGATTCACAGGTTTTTCAACTGGACCTTCGGTTTTCGGGCTGCTTCTCTCACGTTTCGTATCTTACCCAAAGGTAATTCTGCAGTATGTCTTATTGCCGGAACCAAATAACCCAAAAAACAACTGCCGGACCAATTCTCAGGTAACCATTTATATGCCTTTTTCCCACAAATAAAATAACAGTTTTCTACTTTAGTACTAATACGCATCAGCCCTGCATGAAACATTTTCTGATCTATAACTGACAATTGTTTAAACAAAACTGGATTTTTGCGATTGTCATTCATAGTTGTTTTCAATGAGTTCAAATACGAGTCATAATTAGTATTGCAAAAGTATTGCCATTACCATTCTTAATATAACATCGGTAAGATATGGTTATATTACAATCGCTCCAGCCCACCTGGAGGGTGTAATTTTTATAAAAACATACAACTCCTTTTTGTGTGACAGGAAAAATAAAGCTATTTTGTCCTGTGATCTCACAGTTCCTGTATCGAAAAGTAAATTCCCCCAAGTCTCATTTATCCCCAAAGGGACAGCGGACATTATCAGTCCTCCATATGCTGTTGGTATAGCTGTACAAACACGGCAATTTGAAATGTTCATAGTCTCTGCATATACACATTTCATGGCTAGGTATGTGTTAAAATTTGGATGCCAGTCTATAGACGTTTCATCATGCCTTCCCACTTTCACTTGTGTGGTTGTGTGTAGGATAAACCACAACAAGAGGAAAATTGTCACAATTACAGTCAATAAATGTACACTCAACAAAATGATTATGCAACATCTCTGGGGTTGATCTAAATTTCTATTCGCTTTGTTTTTGGCCATCTCGGTCTGGTTGTGTATCAGTCACAAAGTTTTTATCAAGTTGAAAGTTCTTTACCGGTTTACAATGCATCAAATGAACCCAGGACGTCCTCTCGGCTACTCTAACTGCAGTAGGAGTTGCTAACAGAACCTGGTACGGTCCCTCCCACTTTGGACTCACCCAATTCTTCCTTTTTGTCACTTTCAGCCAAACCCACGACCCTGGGGCCAAGACTGCTTGTCTGTTCCTTATCTGAAAAAGAGTTAAACTGCAAAACAGATTTATTTGTTAACAGTTTCCTCATATAACTAGCTAATGAACTGTCAGCCTCTTGCTCTGCAGGCATGAGAGCTTTCCACTGAGGCACATAATATGCTCTCCCAAAAACCATTTCAAAGGGAGTCAAACCCTTTACATTTGGAACCATTCTCATACTCAGCAGTGCTAAAGGCAGACAGTATATCCAATTCTTTTGGGTCTCCTCTACTAGCTTACTAAGTTTACTTTTTAGGGTACCATTGTACCTTTCCACCAGTCCTGCTGACTGTGGGTGGTAGGCACAATGGTTCTTTAAGGAGATACCAAAAAATCTCCCAAGTTGGTGGATTGTCTGGTTTACAAAATGTGTGCCGTTGTCACTATAAATCCTTTCTGGAATGCCAAATCTAGGGATTACTTCTTTTATCAGGGCTTTTGCCACTGTTGCTGGATCCGGGCTTTTGGTTGGAAAAGCTTCCACCCATTTAGAAAACATGTCTACAATAACTAAACAAAACTTTTCCCTTCACATTTATTCAATTCTATGAAATCCATACAAATAGTATGGAATGGGTATGGTGGTATAGGAAAACTTCCTTGCTTAGTTTTAAATGCTCCTTCTGCATGGTGCTTGTTACAAGTATGACAAGCTGCACAACATTTTTTTGTGTAGTTTGTGCATCCATATGTTTGGAATATTCGGTTTACTAACTGTACCATCCCCCCTGTTGAGACATGGCACTGCCCATGGCTCAACAAAGCTGCATATCTAAATAAATTAGAAGGCAATATCGGTTTTCTTTCTTTGGAAATGTACAGTCCATTCTCAAGAATTTCACCTCGTTTTACCCATTTTTGTTTCTCTGCTTTTGTAGTAAGTGTCTGCATTGTTTTTAACATCTCTAAATCTAAAATCTCAGAGGGTTGTAATTCCTCATTCAAAAGTAAAGTTTCTGAGTCTGAGGCTGCTTGCTTTGCAGCTGCATCAGCTCATGCATTGCCTTTTGAAATCTTATCCTGCTGTTTTGTATAAGCTACACATTTACAAATAGCTACTTTGGTAGGTAACTGAATAGATTCTAATAACTCCAAAATAAATTGCGAAAGAACAAAAATTCGAGGGAACAAGCTGCTAAGCGTAAGGAAAACAGATAATAAAGTAAAATCCACAGTCCGGTAAAACTGTTCCAAAGAAGGCAACAAAAGTCCATGCGCTGTAATGTTAGAGCTTTTATTAACCACAAGCACTTTCGGAGAGACTCCTATCTCTCCTTCCTCAGACAAAAATGAAACAACCAGTTGTAGTATCAAACTTTCTTTAAAAAGGGTGCTGTTAACTAATTAACCAATTAGAAAACCAATTGCCAATTACCAATTCAACAGCTTGTGAGTTTAAAATCATACAGAACCAGCAGCTAAAATATTAGAAACAAAACAAAACAAAACTTCACTTTAAAAATGCAAATTATTTCGCCATTTAAAACGCAAAACTTCCAGCCTTTTCTATCATAAAGGGATATAATGTCTATCAGTGCTCATATACGTAATATACACTGTTCTTATGTTGTATAAAAAGTGTGTACACAAATACGTAAATTATAAATTACGTAATAATTGCAACTACATCCAAAGGCTAAGCCTTAAACATTTAAATTTAAATTTAAATTTAGCTCATAGTGCTAACATTTAAATGATTGTTAGCATGGAACTACAAAACTCTCATGAGTAGCTTTCCAAATATTAACACCTATAAGTTTAAAGTTTTGAAATTTAAAATTTTAAAACAAAAACTTCTATACATTTTCAAATGTCCTGTTGTTATAAATATACTCTAAGAAGAACCAATCGTTAGTTTTAGTGTTTAATTTTTATAATACCTGCAGCTTATAATTGAGCAAATATGTGTAAACCTAATGTGTTTCAATATTTATGGCGACGCTAATAAGTTTTGTGGTTTATTAAAAATGGATCCAAACCACTATGTCCATGTGGCGTTATGTTGTTCTCTTAAATACAATACATGCGTTAAATAGTTAATCAATGTAAAATCCTACATAGGTCAACTCAACACTTCACTTCGTAAAGTCCCCTATGCATATGTATTAGACGCTAGATGCAGCGTCATCCAAAGTGGAACCAAATCAAAAAATATGACTTAGCTATGCATGGAGAGTTTCCAAAAGCTCCCTGCTGAGTCAAAAGATGTTACCTTTTACAAGCTAATAGTTTCAAAATACAAGTGAGCGATATTGCTTCATTTAAGCCAGGGTGTGTGTGTGCAGATGTCCTAAGCTGCCATAATAGCTCTTCCTTTTCTAACAACAATTGCCATGGACCTGAAAACATTTGTGTCCTAATTTGTTTCAGAACCATAAATCTGAAACTATGTTCTTTATTGTCCATAACATGGAAGGCCAGAGCGTTGTTAGTGTCGCTCTTAGAAATAGCATATAAATGCTCATACACTCTTTTATGCAGTGCCCTCTCAGTCTTTCCTATATAGAAAGCAGGGCACTGCTTACAGCTTGCCACATACACCACTGCCTTAGATGAGCAGGTAAAGTTACCTGTTAATTTGTATTTCACATTGTTGATAACCACATAATTACCTTCCTGCATGAATTTACACTGGTTGCACAATCCACATTTAACCATACCCTTAACTTTATTAAATGAACTATTTTTGTTCATTTATAGCAATGCCTTTAAGTTAAATCCTTTCCTAAAGGCTATACTGGGTGTTGTACCCAACAATTGCTGTAAGTTTGTATCTTCTTTTATGTTGGCCCAATTTTTCTGCAGGATTCCCCTAATAAAATGGTGATCAATTGAGAACGTGCACAAGAATCTGACTTCTATATCAGCTTCTCCACCCTTTCTGTTCAGGCCCCCCACAGAGTCTTGGTTAGTCATCAAGTTCGCCCCTACTCTATTAAGGATGGGTCTAAAGTAGCCGGATTCCCTTTTGTGTTTCACTTCAGATACAATCTCCAAAATGAGAGAATTGGGATACCCTCTATTAACAAACATAGCAGTTAAATTGGTACATTCATAATGGAAATCCTCATCTTTGGTTATCATCCGCCCTAACCATCTGCCCTTTAACCACAGCTCTTTTTGATGGATAGGTGGCAACTACCAAAGTGCAGGAATCCATTAGAATACGTGGGCTTTCTATAGATGTTACTAGTAAACATAGCCAGTTTTCTATCTTTGGTCAGATTAATATCTAAAAAGCTAATTTGCTCTGCTCACTTCAAATGTGAAATCCAAGAAGTGGGTCATGGTCTTGATGTCATCAATAAAAGGAGCCACCATATCAGGAACCCTTCCATAGCATAAACATGTCGTCCTGGTATCTTGTGTACCAGGCGACATGTTCTTTAAATAGTGGGTTATTAAACAATAATGTGTTTTCCCATTGTGCCATTACACAGTTGGCAAAAGACCCCACATGGTGAGCCCATTGCTACAGAAACTTGCCTATATATAACGTTGTCAAAACTAAAAAAGTTGTATTTTAACACCATTTCTAGCAACGTTTCAACTGTGTAGACAATGTTTTGTTCCACATTCCTTGTCTCTAAGAAGTCCCTTACCCACTCCAATCCCAACTGTTGTGGAATGACCGTGTAAAGTTCCTTCACATCTACAGTTAGGAAGCTTAAGTCAGGGTCAAAGGGTATTTTGTTTATGTTCTCTAGAAAGCTCCACGAATCCTTACAGATCTGATTTTCTTTTCTAAGTATGGTTTTAAGACAACATCCACATATTTGGCACAAGACACCAACATAGACCCCTCCGTCTACTATAGGTCTGAAAGGGGTTCACAGATAGATTTATGAATTTTTGGCGTTCCAAAAAGGAAGGCATTCTAGGTGCTGTGATGTTAAGAAAAGAGTGGATGTGAATGTCTATAAAATCTTCCAAGAATAAATCTTCAAGCGTAGCCTTCACCCTATTAAATGCTGTAATAACCTCATTAGTGCTAGTTTTTCATATGGGCCATCATTTAAGTGGGAACTTAACTTGTTAATATAATCCACTTGATTCATAAAGATGAGCCCATTACCCTTGTCGGGTTTCATAACCCGAATTCTACAATCCTGTAGTAATTTGATAAAATCACGTTCCTCACGTGTTATGTTTAACCTATGTTTATATTTGTTGTTAAATGAGCTTTCAGCCAAAAACCTTAAATCTAGTTCACAGGATTTTTCAAAAGTTTTAAATTTCCTATCAAGGGTGGGTTAAATAAACTAGCAATTCTAAAAGGTCTAATGAGGGAAGAGCTTTTGCCTAAGACAGCCAAAGGTTCAATTTTGGACATAAAGTTTAAGGTCCACAAGAGTTTTACATAAGTCCATACGGGTGTCAGGGACAAAGGACAGTCCTTTTGAAAAAAAGTCAGCCATAGCAGGAGAGATGTTTAATGTAGTATAATTAAAGATCTTAAAGTCTCCTTCGTTACTGCAAACAATAACAGGCTGACTAGGCTCCTTTATCATCTGTTGTTCTGGTTCTGTTTGCTCCTCAGGGCCATTATGTTGGTGTTCGACCTCAAGTTCCTCTCCCGTGGGTTCTGGGCCTGGCCAAAACCCTGTTGATGTTCTCCCCGTGCCTGAACTGCCCTAGTGCTCTGCTTTCTTCCACTCCTTTTATTGTTGACCACAGGTACGAAGACCTGCTGTTGTTCATCATCCAATTCGACATCCTCTTCTTCATCAATAAGGGGATTGTTACTGTTATGTCCATCCTCTAAAAAATCATCCAACTCATACATATTGTGAGCTCTAGTACCCAAATTTTTCTTATTGGCGTTAGACGATGCCCCTCTAACTTTGTTACTGGTTGAGTTGATCTGTGGGGGTTTAGGGTAGGCTTTATTGTCAGCATATTGCCTCATGTCTCTAGTGATTTTCTTTTTCTTATTGTCACAGAGCTTATTAATAGAGGCATCAATGCTGGAAAACACTCGTGAATAATCATATTTGTAGCGCAAGAAATCATAGTTATTTTTGATTTCTTGTTCTAGACTACCAAGTCATTCCTATAAATCTCCACTTGTGCTGCGTAGTAATCTATCAGCATCGCCATATATTCAAAACAGTGTTTATCAAATAAGGCCAGAAGTTGTCCATGAAATTCAGAGCCTTCCTCTAAGCCTACTGGGAACCTCCATTGCCTAAGCCCAAAATAAATTGCGCATGATTAATAGGTTTTCCACTAGATGTTATCATTCCTCTATTTTTCCATTGTTGTGCAAATACATGTACTGTAGAAAAAGCATACTGACTATCAGTATATATGTTCACACACTTGTTTTTTGCTAAAGTACATGCCCTCGTCAAAGCTATCAATTCTGCTGCTTGTGCAGATAAGTTGTGTGGTAAGGATTGAGCTTCTAAAATTTCAGTGTCTGTAACTACTGCATACCCTACCAGATTCTTCCCTGTAGGACCCCTTCTGCATGAGCCGTCCACGTAATATGTCACCTCGGCATTATCCAAGGGCTTATCTATGAGATCTTGTCTAGGTAAAGCTAACTGTTCAATTTCCTGCAGGCAGCTGTGTGGTGTGCCATCTGCAGGAGTTGGGAGTAGTGTTGATGGATTTAATGTCGTACATCGTTCAATTGTCATATGAGGTTGGCTCAGCAGTATAGTCATACACGAAAGATGTCTAGCAGGGGAAAGGTATGCCACTTTTTCTTGCAGTAAAATTATTGCAACTGCATGAGGCACTCTCAATGTGAGAGGGTGGAATAACACCACTGAGGCCGAAGCCTGTACTGCCATTGCAGCTGCAACTACTGCTTGTACACAGTGAGGCAAAGATCGCGCCACTGGGTCTAACTGTGATGAATAATAGGCTATGGAGCGTTGCTTATCCCCATGTTGTTGCGTCAATACTGACGTCATATATCCTTGCTTACAATCTACTGTCTGAAAAAAATGTTTGTGATAATTTGGAAGTCCTAAAACTAATGAAGAAGCTATCAACTGCTTCAACCTGCAGAAAGCCGTTTCTGCTTCTGGTGTCCATTGTAAGATATCTTGTGCTGCCATTGGTGTCTTATATATCAAGTCAGTCAGTGGAGCAGATTCCAAAGCATAATTTGGTATCCAGCTCCGACAAAAATTAGTTGTACCTAAGAAAGACATCATTTCCTTCTTGGTTGCTGGTTTAGGTGCTTGCAAAATTGCTGTTTTTCTTTCCTCATCTAGTATTCTACCTTCATTGGATATTACATATCCCAAGTATCTAACTTGTTTTCTCCAAAGTTGTAACTTACTTTTGTTTACTTTGTGTCATTGTGTTGCTAAAAATTTCAATAATGCTACAGTATCCTCCCTGCACTGTTGCTGGGTGGGGGCTGCTAGCAAGATGTCATCTACGTAAAGTAGAATTTGACTACCTCCCGGTGGGGTAAACCCTGCCAGGTTGCTAGCCATTTCTTGTGCAAATATTGTTGGACTCTCACAATATCCCTGTGGTAGTTGAGTATATGTATACCTTTTACCCTGAAATGTAAATGCAAACCAATATTGACTATCAGGATTTATAGGTATTGAAAAGAAAGCATTGCTAATATCTACCACAGAGAAATATTTCTGTTGCGGTTCTAAATCGTTTAACAAGGTATGTAGGTCTGGCACAGTAGGTGCTCTAGGTATTACTGCATTATTTACAGATTGTAAATCTTGTACCATCCACCATTCCCCGTTTGCTTTTTTAACAGGAAATAGGGGTGTATTACATGGTGAATCAGGAGATTCTACCAGTACTCCTTCTTTGAGTAATGCTGCTATTATAGGCTTAATTCCTATTTCTGCATCCTTTCTCAAAGGGTATTGTCTTTTCTGTGGTCTAAAAGCTGACTTTGGGGTAATTGTAACTGGTCCTGCTGTTCGAATAAGTCCTACATCTGACTTGCCTGTTGACCAAAGAGTTGTTGGAATTTCACATAAGGCCTTTTCTTCTTCTTCTAATAAGAATGCTAATCAGCTGTTCTCGCTAGATTGCAAGTGTACAGCTGGATGTGTCTGTGTCAGCCAATTCAGTTTTTGTTTTTGTATCCCTTGTTCTGATAGTTCTAAATCAGTCTGTTTCTCCCATCTTGTTACTTTTTCTCTTAAGTCTGCCCATTTGACACTTTTGTTCTTTGTCAAGCTGACATGTGGTAACCAATTTGATCTATACAATGCAAGGATTTCTTGAGGTAACGGACAGCTAACTACACTGTTCCCCACAGTATCCCAGTACAAAGTACGCAAAACCAATCTAGTTGCACGATTTCTAAACAATTCTTGCTCATACTCTCTATCAGATCCTGGTGTAGTACAGTAGTATAGAGTACAGTGTAACAAATGCTGTCAATCAGTGTCAAGGGAGGGGGCTTTACTGATGGCTACTTTCATCAGTTCCTCGGTTACTGCCCCTGGACCAGTCGTGACTAGGGCTTGGCTGTACCAGTAAAATGTTTCACCCTCTGATCGCACTACAAAGGTATCCATTTGTCTCTGTGCCTCCATACCTTGTACAGTTTGAACTACTGCTATGCCAAATACCTGCATAAGGTCCCTGCCCAATAGGTTTACTGGACACTTTGCAGAAACAACAATTTTACTTCTCTGGGTCATACCTGAAACAGGTCAGTTATTGCTATATCATGGGAAAGTGGTTCCCTGTATAGCTGTCCATTTGCGGCTTTTACTAGTATATAATCAGGTGATTCTGAATGTTCTGGTAACTTGGAGGGGTGTATCAAAGTCCGTGATGCTCCTGAGTCACACAGGAATTTGACTTCCCTTCCCTCCACCAGAAGTGTAACTTCCAGTTTCGTATCTGCTAAGTAGAGCGCTAAACTCAATAATGCTAAGTCCAAAATTTCACTTTCTTCATTCTCCATATCTACTTGCACTTCCTCTACTCCTTCTATCACATTTACATTTGTTTTTTGTTTATTAACTTTTCCTGATGATTTCTGACTTTCACATGATGTATCTTCACTATCATATAGTCAGTCCTCACCTCCCTTATCTTCTGTAATTACCTTTTTGTTTTGCCTACAATCCCTTGCTAGATGTCCCTTTTTCCCACACTTGAAGCATTCACCTCTCTTTTTTCTTTCTTCTAAATCTTCTGATCATTTGTCAGACTGTTTGTTCCCCTGGGCATTCTTCTTGACCTTTTTACCTGACTGTAATACAAATACTTCAGCTCCATCTTCAGCAATTAAGACTTGCACCTTCTTTTTCTTTTTACTATTAAAATGTCTTTCAGCATGTCTAGCGTATTCAAGTAAGGCTTGTAGCCTCCCTGTTCGATGGTCTATCATATGCTTCATAATGAAGCTACTAATAGGTGCAATGCAACCTTTCAAAAATACATTTTTTAATTGTTGTTCATACGGGGAATCATTCGTTTGGTTCTCAGGAACCGATATACCGCTATGATTATTAAAACATTCTAATAATCTAGCATAGTACCCATCTATTGTCTCATTTTCCTGTTGTATGCATTGATTAATGCAAGTCCAGTCTGCTCTAGGTTTCCATTTCTCAGAGATTCGGTCTGTCAGACCTTTCACTCTGTTGTCTAACTCTGCGTCACTATGTGGGAGTGGTTTAAATTCTGCATTACGAGGATTCCAGTTGCCACAAATCATGTGCCAATCTGAACCTATAATTTGTCTTACTACTTTTTCTACTTCTTCCCCATTCAAGTGGTAACTCAATCTCATGCCTTGTAAATCTTCTAAAAATTTCGTAAAATTAACTTTCGGATGGGGGATTCCCACAGTAGCCTTCCAGATATCTTCCGGTGTCCATGGTCTATATACTAAGAGTGTTGGGTCCTGCCCTTCCTGTCCTGCCTGAGGATTTGGAACTTCTATAAGTGGGCATATTTCTTCCTCACTCTCATCCTGTAGATTTCTCTCTATTTGGTATGATTCTGTGTCCCTATGTGTTTTACGTGTTCGGGACCTAGTTTCAATAGGATCTCTAACAAATGGTTGTGGTCTTGCTGAAAACTTCAGGATAACGCAGAGGTGGACCAGCCTGTCCACTTGCTTCATATCCTGAAAAGGGTAAGGGAGGGGGCAAGGGAGGAGGAGGGGGAGCTGTCGCTATTACCAAGTTATTATCCTCTTTGTCTAGAAATAATGTTTTTGAATTTTTCAGCTTCTGCTCTCTACGATTTGCTTCCTCAATCCACCTGTGTGCCTGAGGAATGCCTAATTGGCGTTGCTTTTTTGCCTGACCTTCCGCATTAGATTTAAGCTGTTTAAGGAGTTTAACTAGTGAAGTTTTATCTAGTTTACCATCAAATTCATATTTATTAACCCATTTCAGTATAATACCTAACGTTATCAGAGCGTTGTAATTGCATGTATTTTGCGTCTTCGGTTAGGGCCGGATCTCGCAATGTTTTAGTGCACTGATTACCCATGTCAAAGAAAATGTTACGTAACCCTTTTTTATCATGTGATATCAAGTTCTCAGTTCCTGTTCACAGTTTATCTAGAATAACTGCCTACCTTATTCTGTTACCCTGATCTATGACCAAATATACAGTACTTCCTTTTGTCCCTGATCTGCAAAACAAATCTTGACAACAATATACTGTAACCTAGTCCCTGATCTAAAACAGAAAAAAGGCAAATTCTTCCTACCTGAGCCTCCGGTATTGAGAAAGTCCAAGTTCTGCTTTTCGGCCACAGATCAGAAAGTGGCCAGCCTCTTTACACGACAATTCAGTCGGAGGTCTTTTCACTCTATTTATTTATTTATTTAAATTTGTTGACCGGGAGTGTCCGACTGGACGTGGGTCCATTTTCAGTGGAGGCCCGGGGAGAAAAGCTCCACAGTAAAATAAACAGACAGTAGTTACATTGGATTACATAGCGATTAACAATTTAACATAGAAATTACTTACAACATATTTACAGATGAAGAACATAGTACATCAGTAGACAACTAGAATCTTTATCTGTGAAGTACATAACAGGCATTAACAAATGTAACAATGAGAAGTTCCTGCTGTATAATAAGTACTAGGCTTATGAGCATCTGAGCTTGCTATCATCAAGGTAGTTAGTGGATGTGAAAGAAAGGTAGTAGTTGGATGGGGTGGATGATATTAGAGTGGGAGTTGCAAGAGCATAGCCAGCATGTTTTAGGTGCTTTTAATAAAGTTTTGAAGTTGGGCGCATGATGGCGGAGGTAATTGTGGGTGGGAGTGAGTTCCATAACTTGGCTATGGCGCAAGAGAATAGTGCTTCACCAGCAGAGTTATTGGCTTTAGTGATCTGCAAGTGATTTTTGTTGCTGGATCTTAGTGGTCTGGTGGTGCGATAGGGTTGGAGTAGATTCTGGAGGGATGGGACATTTAGTGGCTGGTTTACTAGTTTGTGGGCGAGTGAGAGTTGATACCACTGAAGGAGGTGAGGGAGTTCAAGCCAGCCCAGTTCAGCAAGTGAGAGACAGTGGTGACTACGGTAGGATGCCCTGTGGCAATTTGGCGATTTTGTTGTAGCAGGTCTCTAGCTTGTTTAGATCACATTGCCTTAGGTTGGTATATACTGGAGAGGCATAAAGTAGGGTGGAGATAAGGTGGGAATGTGCTATTGAAATCTTTGCTGCTTTGGTGAGAAATTGTTTATTTCTGTATAATGCTCCTAGTTTTTGTGGACTTTTTATGGTCATGGATATGTGAATGTCAAATTTTAGTTTATTGTCTATTTCCATTCCTAGCAATTTGGTGTGTTCAGTTGGGTATATAGTGGTGTTGTCTTTTGCTGTGATGTTAAAGTGAGAGTTGTTTTGAGTATGTTTGGTGGGTTGGAAGATGAGTAGTTTAGTTTTGTTTAGGTTGAGTATTAATTGGGCATCGGATAACCATGTTTCAACAGAGGAAAAGGCTTCCTGTGTGACTTTTTTCAGTTTGGGTAGGGACTGGGCTGAGCAGATGATGGTCGAGTCATCTGTGTATTGGATGAGTGTGCCATGTTTGGTGGCAGAGGCTAGATTATTGGTGTAAACAGAGAAAAGTAGGGGTCCAAGGATGGATCATTGGGGAACCCCTATGGAGACAGGTAGTTGGGTAGATATGTCATTCTGCCATACAACGGATTGTTGGCGGTCAGACAGGTAACTCTGAAACCAGTTGGTGACTGATTGTGAGAAGGATAGGCTATTGAGGACAGAGATAAGTTGTTTGTGCGGGACCATGTCAAATGCTTTAGATAGGTCTAGGAAAGTAGCAGAGGAGAGATAGCCATTGTTTTTATGCTGAAGGATAATGTTAGTAAAGGAGAGTAAGGCAGTGGTGGTGCTATGGTTTGGTCTGAAACCATGCTGAGTACTGGAAAGGAAGTTGTTAGTAAGGAGGTAGTGTGAGACCTGAGAGTGTATGCATCTCTCTAGTATTTTGGAGAGTGGAGAGAGAATAGCTATGGGGTGGTAATTGGTTAGTTCTGCAGAGGGCTCAAGAAGAACCATTTCGGTAACTTCTCCTGCGCAGTATTCGACCACTGATATGCTCTGATCTGCGGCTTACCAAGGGAATTCTGTCTGCGAAGGACCAAACTGTTAAATAAAATAAGATTTCAATACACAGGAGGTTCAGGTTAAAAAGTTTACTAGTGTACACCAGGAGGCAAAAAACGTACAAGTACAGAATTTTGTCCGACATGAAACAGGAAGCACACAATTTTATATAGGTTTAACATTTAAGCTATGCCCACCTTACTGACGTGATATGTCTCAGGGCATCTACATCACTTTAGCTTACAGTCCTCTATTCATAAAACTGTTGATGCTGTATATTTAAAAAAACCCTTTCCTCTAGATACAATACGGCCTTGCTATCCAGCTGGTCAGACATAATGTCTTTCTGTAAAGTTACTTCTTCAAGGTTTCATATCAGTTCGAATACAATAGCAGCTTCAGTCTTTTAATACACGTCTTTGTTCTCTGTTACACTTTCTCACACAGCTGCGTGCTATCTCAGTAACACATATACAAGGCCAAATCATTCCAACAGGAAAGAGCAGAAGATTTCATTATTTCACACATTTAATTTCCTGACCCAGCAGATAATCACTTGTGAAAAGCATAAACATTAAAACTTGCTAAGTTAGCATTCTGCCAAGGTCAAAGATCAGCTTTGCTTCAAGCCACACTGCAGTTTCAAAACTACTTACATTACACATGAATTAATCCTTACTATTATATGATTAATAGAATAAAATGCATTATATCCTACTTTGCTTTTAAACTAGCATTTCTCATATATTCAAATACACATTTTTCTAACACATTACAATGAATCGGAAAAGGAAAGTGAGTATTTGAAGGTGGCTCGATAAATAAGCAAGTGGGGGTAAGGATGCTGCTTATGTGGTTGGATTTTAATTCAATAAGTGGTAAATGAAGTGAGTTATCGGACACTGCTTCATAAGTAAAATAAGTGGGATGTGAAATTCAATAATTGGTAAATGAAGTGAGTAGTGGGATGCTGCTTCAGAAGTAAGTGAGTTGGAGGTATGGATGCTGCTTGCAGGGTCAGAATGAGCAAGGTCACGCTGTCCTGGTTAACATTACATGAATGTGGATGTTGAAATTTAATCAGCTATATTGTGTTCCAGTTCTGATTAATAAATATTGGATAACAAAGTTATGTTTATGAAAGGTTACTAAAAGGTCATCAAATGTCATTTGGAGTGATGTGTTGATTGAAGGAGACCAGGACAATATTTGTTTATCCTGGCACTTCATCAATAAGATGAAATGCTATGAAAGCTATGAAATCACATAGGGAACCAGATGCTGGAAAAGAAGTGAGCCTTGGAAAAATAATATCCAGTAATTATCAATACACAGATTTCCAGACAGAGTGTACTGCTTTTCTTTGATATAGAATATATCTTTGATGACTTTAATGGATGCACAGATTTCTGTGTCGGAGAAGGGACTGTCATTTATTCAGCTACAAGAGCTGATTTTTATGATACAGTTTTAGATTTGAAAATGTTTGCATGAAACGTGATGTTAAAAATTATTTTTTCAGGGGAGTCTGTGAATAATGTTTTTAAAAGAACAAGTATTTTTATTCCCTCCCTATATCCTTTATTGGATGGATGGTGTGGTGCATCTTTTTCTTTTGACATTTTATTTTTAAGTTGCATATATTTACAATATCTTCCCATGATAATGGCACAGAATAACTTAATAAAATACAATTTGGCATAAATAAGAGAGAGCTGTCTCCATAAATCACACAATATGGGAGAAATTTTGGGGAAAAATACAAATTAATCTTTTGCTTGTTATTCACTAATTACTATTCATTGATAAATGTTCCTAAAATCAGTAAGTGTCCAGTTAAGTTACATCTGCAATCACTTTCTTACATTGTGCTGCAGCTTCTGTTAAACCAAGTTTCTGGGATAAAGTGCATATTCTAAGAGTGGGTCAAGGACTAACAGGTACAGGTTGAACATCATGTCTGAAAAAAATGATGCAGTGATATTAGATCAAAATTATATTGTTTGCCTGATCTGCTTATTTAAAAACTTTTGTGCACATTATGATTACACTATTGACACTTATGAACTGCAATGTGTTTTTTGTTTCAGTTTGACAGTAACACAGTTTCTAAAGAAATAGTCAGTTTTAACTGTATTTAATCATCAGCTGTCTGAGAAACAAGCTTAATGTATATTGTTAAGGTTTCATACTAAATAATCATTATTTAAAAGTTACTAAGGTGGCATAATATGATTTGTATGAGGAAGTAGCTGGCTGCCTTGCAATCCTCTATTTTGCTGGAATTTCCTTAGGTTGTTATGTACTCTGTTCTACTTATTAACAAAGTTTTACAAATATTACTGTACCTTTGTTCCTTTTGTTCCTTCTATGCATCTGAATGAGCTGGACAAGACCTGTTGGTTGGGTGGTTGTCAGATGACTTGTCATTATTTTATTTCTTGACTATCTTAAAAAGTACCAGTTCTTGTATTCATGGTTACAACACTGAAATGTTTTGAATTGTCATAGAGGCATTAGACTCATCAACCTTCTTGGAGCTTGGATTTGAGTCCCATATAATTACTTTTGCTTTGGGCCATTGCTGATGTGCTCTACAACTGCATGTCAACTGTATTTCTGTAAGTACGGTTATAATGACATTGAGGATGTTGTGTAACATAATAATCCTATATTTCCTTAAGATAAACATGGAAAGTGTACAAACAGATGGAAGTAAAACAATTATCACATTGTGGATACATTATTTGTATATTATCATCAACATAATCTTAATAGTATAACGTTCTAATACCACTCTCCTTAGCTTAAATCCCTTCATTCAGAGCTGCCTTCAAATTACTATACCTCATCATATTTAATATCATCTAAGCATTACATGCAGCTTACTCCCTAAATCATCTGAGGGAATCCCTCATTAACAGTTCAAGAGAAACTTGTATGCAACATAACTCTTCTTGCATAATAATAGTGAAAACCATCTTAACTATATTTCCTATCATCAAATCCTTCTGAACACTTTTATTCGATATAATAACATTCAGTTATAGTGCTGTACAGCTTCTCTTCAGAAGAAGTCATATACCAATAAATATACTCTCAGTCCAGTAGTTGAAAATTAAAATGCCTGAAATGTTCAACAGACTCTTATTTTCTCTTTTTCTCATGGAACAACAGCATAAATTCAACATAACTCAATCTCTTTGATGGTTCTTCCATACCACCCTGCAAAAAACATCACATAACTGATTATCACCATTATAATCTAATACCTTTCCCTATCAAGCAGCCATCTTGATTTAGGTTTTACAGGAATCTATTTGCTATCCTCACAGAGTGGCATCTGCCTAGTCTTTTGGTCTTTGGATCTTTGATTACATATCACACCATCTTTTGCTATCAGCCAGCCTCCATGCCTAAGTCAGTCAACTGATGCTTAGACTTACTCCTCACCAAGATAAAACCTCCAACAACACTAGTTATGATATATCCCTTCAGGAGGACACAGTTTCATTTCTCAGCATAACAATATATAGTCCTTCATTAGACTCCCAAGAATATGTAGCGCCAAGAAAGTCATGTCAAATGTCCAACTATATTTGGTCATCATCATTCACTTCTACATTATGGAAGGTAACCACTCAGGCAAAATTACCTCCAAGCCATCTCTTACTCTGATTTTTATAATTAAATCAATTGGAAGCTAATTGTTCAGACTGGAATACAAACTTAAGTCAAAAATAAACATCACAGTTGGAGTCCAGTAATTCCTTAAATTATCCCTATTCAGGTTCAACTCCTTATTGAAATGTTGAGACTCATAATACCAAGTCACGAAACACCACACAAAAAATAAAAAAATACGACAGACCAAATGTTAAAAATCACTTTTTTCATTTAAACTATGTTTAGGTGGCAAGAGTCCTTTACACCTCCCAAATGTAAGGGCAACCACCAAATACCCCAAACACACACACACACACACACACACACACACACACACATATATATATATATATATATATATATATATATATATATATACCACCTCTGAGATCACCACTCCTCAAAGTAAAGGGAATATTCAAAGAAATATCAGTCTCAGATTTACCATGAATAAGTCAGGATTTTCAGTCATTCAGTCTTCCCATTCTGAGTCTCTGCATTGCAAGTCACAGCAATTCAAATGATTACCATCAGATTCAGCTGTCAGAATTGAAGCAGGTCTAAATGAGGACACCCAGCTATTTGCAGTATTCAACTGGATGACACCATAACATTCATAGGCCATAAAAGGTTTTGCTACTGGAGCTAGCTAGTATTAAAAGATACATGAATGAAAACAGTTCAACACTAACTGAAAACTATCGCAACAATACAAAATAAAATGCTATAATAACAAATCAAAACAGACCAGTGACAGCAACAATAATATCCACTGAATAAAGATAACATTTTTAAGTGTATTAGGTGGATCACAGGCTAAAAACACCCTAAAGCAAAAGAAGAAGAAGAAGAAGAAGACTGATGTGGTTGTTTAATGAAATAGATCTTCATTGTTGGGCTACTCCAAACACAAGAAGTCTACAGTGAAGGAGGAAAGAATACTAAGCCCCTTTCCATCTGAGCAACAGCTACTTCCTCAGCTTCTTAGGACTGGATCTGTAGTGTTCCAATCTTTGGTGAAAGAAGAGGCTTACATGCGGCAGCTACTTGAACTTGGTTTCCAGTAGAGGATTAGTATGCTTGATTTTGATTGGTCAGTTTCTGTGAGGGCATTAGCTGCATTTTGGTTTGCCAGCTTCAGCAGGAATGGAGCCTTTCAGACTTTAAATAACAAGAAACTTTGTTGGTGCTGTGACTGCATTTGGGCAGCAGTGCAAACTAGCTTTTCTATTAGGTATCCAGAACAAGAGCCAGATCTACAACAGGCAAGGCAGCATCTTCATCCTTGATTTGTATAATATTCATTTCAATACCTTTCTTGTCATATCCTTATCCTAGTTGTACTACTGTGATTGAGTTTTATTGCTGCCTTATTTCATAAGTGAAATCATGGTCTCTTTTTTAGTGTATAAACTTCCTGACAGCACTTTTAGTGGACACATTGCTGAGGTTAGGAATGTTGTTCTGTTGAGTCTTTATTGTATCTAATTGGTATTGTACTGTTGTTCAGTTTTGCTTTGCTGACTGTAGCTGTATTACATTTAAATAATATTGCAATACTGCACCTTGTTGCTTTGATAGCATTTCTCACTACTGATAATATCTAAAATAATTCTGTAGTGTTGCCTGTACTGATGCTAAGTATATAAAAACTAAGTAACTTATCTCAGTTACTGATTGTACTTTATTCATTGGGATTGTGGAATTTCTGCTTAGTAATGATGATTTGTAAGGTTACAGCATTTACAGCTACTGCTCTACAGTACTGCTTTAAAAAGTACAGTGTTACCTATGTGATATACTTTTATTACTTGGCCAACTGCTATACTGATATTACACTGCAACTACTTGCATCACTGTTATGGCATTTGAAACTATTCATTTAGCTTATATGCACCTATTACAGTTACTACACCTAAATCCAATGGGTTAGACTATCCATCGCTCATTAGTTTTACTAGCTATGTAGACACTACATTAGTCTACCCAGGTGAGGCTATTTGATGTAAGAGTGCCACCTCTTACTTATTTCCTTATTGTTCTTACATATTTCTGTCATTTTTGCATTTTTTTGTTCATGTAACTACCACAGTAGTCATAGCTCATGCCTTTTAGCCTTTACCCATATCCTATATTATCTTTTTCCAATCCAGTCAATTATCCCTCTCTGTCTTATACTAAGAGTTAGATTTTAAACTGTCCTGTTTTGTTATACACATCCATGAGCACTAGCCAGTATGGAATCTCAGTCAGCTTTTTCCCCTTCTGTAGCTTGCCTGATGGCACTAGGTATTTTTAGGCAGTGTAAAAACTGTGTCACGCTTACCAAAACTTCTATTGCTACCCATTAATGATTCCCCATGTGCGAGATGTAAGTACTTACTTAATGTGGATGTTACTTTCTCACTTGAGAACACATTTAGCAAGCACAACAAACGTATACACACACACCATATAGAACACTTCCACTAAGCCAGATTACAATGAGATTGTTAAGAGAACACTGTCTAAGCCTCCCAGGCTGCAGACTAAGTAGCCGCAGACATCAGTTTACAGAGCAATACACCAACTTGCACCTTCACCCTTCACACCCACAGCCAGTACACATACCTTTAAGAATGATAAGGCTGCAGTCTCCATACCGTTCTGGCCCACTTAGACTTCATCTACCCACAGTACATTTTTAGTAATTGGCAGCTCTGTTGTCAGGCATATGGACACTGCCACTGCCAAGTTGAATAAAGTAGCATGACAATTAGCTGCCATTCTGGAACCAGGATACAGATGTAACAAAGGCTGTTCGATCCTCCGTATTGTCAAATATGATTATCATGATCCACATGGGGGTGAATGATTTAAAGCACTGCACCCAGAAGGACATGCAGAAGGCTATGAATGGGCTTACTATGCACATGCCTGAGGCAGGAAAGGCACTGGTATTGATTGGTATTCTGCCATCATCCAGATGGTGATGTCTTTCTGAGTGATCCAGATTGTGTCAACTTGGAATGAGATGGCTAACAGGACTTCCTGCTTTGCCAGGGATGGTTTGCACATCTCTAACAAAGTGTTTTCACATTCTGGCTAAAGTCTTTGCTATACTCATAATGTCTTTTAAAGGCAGAGTCAGTCTGATGTACATTTCAGTCTAGTAAATACTAATTTGGAACAGATTAATATGGCTCTACTTAACATTTGGAATCTTAACAGCAAAATGCCACAGTAAGTGGCTCTTCTGAAAGCATTTATATATGGGTGTAGTTACAGGGACAGAGTTTCAGAGCAGTGAAAGCCCTCTGCCTTTTCCTGTGTATAGAGCCTATCATATCTTCAAACCTAGTAGCAGTAGTGTAGGAGTGTCTATGTTTGTCAAAGATATTATCACCTCACAACAGATTCCTTGTAACACACCATTTGAATTCCTCAGTGCCTTAAACACCATAAATTAGACTAGGTATTCCTTCATGGCCATCTACAGAACATCATATGTGTCCCTTTCTGAGAAGACTAGCTATCTTAACACATTATATGAAGTCCCTACAAACCTGCCCTCTTTCTACTGCAGGACTTCAAATATCCATCAATAAACTGTCTGACCTCCATTGCAAAAAGGCTGCATGCCCTTGACATTATAAATGCTAATGATCTTTTTCAAATAGTTAACTCATTAACACCTATGTAGTGTTAAATGTCAAACCTCTAGCAGCCTACCACAGCTTCCATTCCTTAGCATTTTCTGAAAAACTTAAAAAAAAAATGACAGATTAATGTAAATATTTTGTAAACAGTAAAAGCTATTAAAACTGCACAAAAAACAATGTTATCATTAAGAGGTATTTTTAACAGTGATAATAGTCAGTGCATTCATAGTTCTTCCAGAAGTAATGTATTATAAAGCATACTAATCCCAAATTATATTTTTAACTTTTACAAATTTTCATATCTTGAAAACTGTGCATCCTAGATATATATTGTTATAACATTTTTGTTAACCAGGCATAAGATTTCACATGACAACAAGAACTTACTCTATGGGTGCATGTTTATTGAGATGTTTACATAAATATAAAAACATATGCTTAATTATATAAATACCAATATAAATAACTCTAAATATTACTCAAGCTGTGCAACATTAGTGCAAATGTCACTAAAGTGTTCCGTGATGTCATGCAACAGTCTGTACGTCACTTGTTTTTTGAAATATTATGTACATATGGAAATATGTTTTTATTTTCATGATCACTAACAATTACCAATATCTCAAGTATATTTCATATAAATGGACACTTAATAATGAATTTCCCTGTCTCACACAATGGTATATCACGCTATACCTCTCAATAATATCTGGGACTCTTCATTATGAAAATATAAGCACAAATATGAATATATAAATAATAAGAGACAAATGGTAATGCATTTCTCTGTGCAGCACATCCTAGATTAACAATCTTAGTGTCGATTTCTTGATAACTCATTGCACTTTTAATAATGCCTATTATCATCTGCTAATTTTCTTAAAGAAGGCAGATCCAGAAAAGGTCTGGAAGCCATAAGGAGCTATGGGTGTGAACTGGAAATATACAAGAAGCCATTTTAGGCTTGAATGAGTTAATCATTCTACTAGGGGCTTTAGTATCCTTGATCTAGTGCTCAAAATATAGCCATTTCTTGCACATTTCCATTTGTATCACCCTGCCTTGTTAAATCAGCTCATAAATTCCTATTTTTTCTTTAAAACTATAGTCTCAAAGTAAATGTGATAAATAATTTCTATAGTTCATTTTGGTAAACAAAACCTTTTCACGTGACATATAGGAGGCACACCCCTCCAGTCAAACACTGCTGTAAGGGATCTACCCCTTTGTCCTTATCATTACACTAGGGTGTCTTCACAGTAGTTTGGCAAGCATTCTATCTGGCGTGTGCAATTTCTAGTATGTCTGCATTAGATCGAGCCTGGGAAAAGAAGGGGAAATAAGTCTTAATTCCCTTTTACTCATATGTCATCTGACTCATTTTTAAATATAATGCACCTTTTGGCATGTATTTGTCAACACATATCATTCATCTTGGTAGACATCAGAGATTGATAACTAAAAAGATCAATGGCCTCAAAATTCTTAGTTAACAGGACAGATAGGCAGCCCTCTATATTCAGCCTCTCATAGACTCCTTTATGCAGACCTGTCTATCCTTTTGAGCCATGAAAGTTCAAAGATCCACCCATTTTTTTTGCTTCTTATTACAGAAACAAATGATACCTCAGTTAAAGGAACTAAGTCTTCATCAGCAGATAAATAGGGCACATTGTCACAATAGATTAATATCTCAATGTATTTCTCACCTCTGGAACCAATGTTCACCACAAGTCAAACTGAGTAGCACGCTTGCTGTTTTCAATGTAAATTGAAATAAATGGATGGGTAGACTGCTTTTCTACCCTGTTAAATGTTGTCTTGCCCTCCTTGAAACTGAAGGGAACTTTTGAATAGAAGTTTTTAGTTTGGCTTTTAGGTATCTGCCATTACTTTCCTATTAGCTTACGAACCTAAACCAATGTAAGACTAAAAGCAGGTATTAGATTCAACAATTCATTATTGTTTGCAGGTTTTACTAACATTTGAACTTAACCTTTCTTATTAATACATGAATATCAATGAAGATATTCAGTCATAAATAGTAGAGCCCTATCAAAAGCTTGAAACTCTACAATGTGAGTCCATGAAATGTTAAGTGGGATTCTGCAGCAAAGTGCAAAGCTCACTATTACACATGGTTTTTGCTGGAAGAAGCATCCCTTACATCCTACCACTGTGGATACATATACATATATATATATATATATATATATATATATATATATATATATATAAAATATGTGTGTATGTGCTAACTCTTGAAACTCTGATCCTTGGACTTTGCCCTCATAATCTAACTTTACCAACTATGGGAAAATTGTGTGTTGGCTGGTATGCTGATTCAGTGATGATAGCATGAACTTTTGCAGTCACTCCTGTAAATATCTGATTGTATTGTCTTCCTCAAGAGCTTCTTTCAAGCTAGATAGACAGTTTGAAAAGCCAGTTCAAGATAATATTTTGGTTTTAACAAATTCAGAATGAACCCTCTTCTTCCAAATTTCTCCTTGCTGCCTTATTTCTCAACATACCACTTGGTGTTTAATACATGACATATGTCCATTCATCCCCAAGCTTTTATCCTGCAGCTTGTCAAAAATCATCTTCAATGACACCAAAGCCTTATATTGTCCTTTAACCAAGTTGCTATCATCAACATACTTAACATCCACATGAATCTGACCTTGTACTACTTAAAAAGGAAATCATAGGTTCTCTAATAAATTTAGATGCTATTACCTAGGATACATAGCCACCCTTACTCCATATTCACTCTAATGTCCTATTTAGCATTCATCTCTCCTTTACCATATTATATGTCAATAAAACCTCTCTTTTCTTAAGAATTATATTATACGTACAATCTTCCATTCATCCCCTAACAATTCTCCCAGTTTGCTATATAATGGAATATCAATTTCTGCTGTCTACTTTTGTGAATAGTTGGAATAAATGATGCTTAAAGAGTTCACTACTTCATGTCTGCACCTGCAATCATTTTGTATTTCAGAAGTAAACATGAACTTATTGTAAGTATGCTACTTAACTACAAACTGATCATTGCAGCTTCTGTCTTTCTG